>NC_069500.1:467857497-467879997 GCF_027579735.1 Bombina bombina | reverse complement strand
GTATGTTTGCACTGAAGTATTTCTGGGGAATGGCACTTCACTAAGAAAATACTGTATATATATAACTTATAGCCTTTCTGCAGTGAAAGCGACTAGCAACAGGCTTTTTATTAACATTTCATATATTTATATTTAAAACGTTTACTGGCATGTTAATCGTTTTTTTCTCTGAGGTACTTGGTGAAATTTTTTTTATGGGCATTATTTTCCACATGGCTGTCGTTTGTTTTGAATAAAATCAGTTTACTGAGCTTCCCCACTGTTGTTTTATGAGTGGGAGGGGCCTATTTTGGCGCTTTTACTGCGCAGTAGAAATTCAGTCACAAGTCTTCCTGTTCTCCCTACATGATCCAGGACGTCTCTACAGAGCTCAGGGGTCTCCAAAACTAGTTTTGAGGGAGGTAATCTCTCACAGCAGACCTGTGAGACTGTGCTTTGACTGTGAGAAAAACGTATATATTTCTCCAACATAGGTGTGTCCGGTCCACGGCGTCATCCTTACTTGTGGGATATTCTCCTCCCCAACAGGAAATGGCAAAGAGCCCAGCAAAGCTGGTCACATGATCCCTCCTAGGCTCCGCCTTCCCCAGTCATTCTCTTTGCCGTTGTACAGGCAACATCTCCACGGAGATGGCTTAGAGTTTTTTGGTGTTTAACTGTAGTTTTTATTATTCAATCAAGAGTTTGTTATTTTAAAATAGTGCTGGTATGTACTATTTACTCTGAAACAGAAAAGAGATGAAGATTTCTGTTTGTAAGAGGAAAATTATTTTAGCAACCGTTACTAAAATCGATGGCTGTTTCCACACAGGACTGTTGAGAGGAATTAACTTCAGTTGGGGGAAACAGGGAGCAGACTTTTGCTGCTTGAGGTATGACACATTTCTAACAAGACGATGTAATGCTGGAAGCTGTCTTTTTTCCTATGGGATCCGGTAAGCCATTTTTATTACATAAAGAGAAAAAAGGGCTTCACAAGGGCTTTTAAGACTGTAGACATTTTCTGGGCTAAAACGATTTATATATAAGCATATTTTATACTCCATAGCCTTGAGGAATTATTTTAATCTTGGGAACTATGTAAAATAACCGGCAGGCACTGTATTGGACACCTTATTCTCTAGGGGCTTTCCCTAATCATAGGCAGAGTCTCATTTTCGCGCCTCTATTGCGCACTTGTTTTTGGGAAGCATGACATGCAGATGCATGTGTGAGGAGCTCTGATACATAGAAAAGACTTTCTGAAGGCGTCATTTGGTATCGTATTCCCCTTTGGGCTTGGTTGGGTCTCAGCAAAGCAGATACCAGGGACTGTAAAGGGGTTAAATATAAAAACGGCTCCGGTTCCGTTATTTTAAGGGTTAAAGCTTCCAAATTTGGTGTGCAATACTTTTAAGGCTTTAAGACACTGTGGTGAAATTTTGGTGAATTTTGAACAATTCCTTCATACTTTTTCACATATGCAGTAATAAAGTGTGTTCAGTTTAAAATTTAAAGTGACAGTAACGGTTTTATTTTAAAACGTTTTTTGTACTTTGTTATCAAGTTTATGCCTGTTTAACATGTCTGAACTACCAGATAGACTGTGTTCTGTATGTGGGGAAGCCAAGGTTCCTTCTCATTTAAATAGATGTGATTTATGTGACACAAAATTTAGAGAAAATGATGCCCAAGATGATTCCTCAAGTGAGGGGAGTAAGCATGGTACTGCATCATCCCCTCCTTCGTCTACACCAGTCTTGCCCACACAGGAGGCCCCTAGTACATCTAGTGCGTCAATACTCCTTACTATGCAACAATTAACGGCTGTAATGGATAATTCTATCAAAAACATTTTAGCCAAAATGCCCACTTATCAGCGAAAGCGCGACTGCTCTGTTTTAGAAAATACTGAAGAGCATGAGGACGCTGATGATATTGGTTCTGAAGTGCCCCTACACCAGTCTGAGGGGGCCAGGGAGGCTTTGTCTGAGGGAGAAATTTCAGATTCAGGGAAAATTTCTCAACAAGCTGAACCTGATGTGATTACATTTAAATTGGAACATCTCCGCGCTCTGCTTAAGGAGGTGTTATCTACTCTGGATGATTGTGAGAATTTGGTCATTCCAGAGAAATTATGTAAAATGGACAAGTTCCTAGAGGTCCCGGGGCCCCCCGAAGCTTTTCCTATACCCAAGCGGGTGGCGGACATTGTAAATAAAAGAATGGGAAAGGCCCGGTATACCTTTCGTCCCTCCCCCCATATTTAAGAAATTGTTTCCTATGGTCGACCCCAGAAAGGACTTATGGCAGACAGTCCCCAAGGTCGAGGGGGCGGTTTCTACTCTAAACAAACGCACCACTATACCCATAGAAGATAGTTGTGCTTTCAAAGATCCTATGGATAAAAAATTAGAGGGTTTGCTTAAAAAGATGTTTGTTCAGCAAGGTTACCTTCTACAACCAATTTCATGCATTGTTCCTGTCACTACAGCAGCGTGTTTCTGGTTCGATGAACTAGAAAAGGCGCTCAATAATAATTCTTCTTCTTATGAGGAGATTATGGACAGAATTCATGCTCTCAAATTGGCTAATTCTTTCACCCTAGACGCCACTTTGCAATTGGCTAGGTTAGCGGCGAAAAATTCTGGTTTTGCTATTGTGGCGCGCAGAGCGCTTTGGCTAAAATCTTGGTCAGCGGATGCGTCTTCCAAGAACAAATTGCTTAACATTCCTTTCAAGGGGAAAACGCTGTTTGGCCCTGACTTGAAAGAGATTATCTCTGATATCACTGGGGGCAAGGGCCACGCCCTTCCTCAGGATAGGTCTTTCAAAGCCAAAAATAAACCTAATTTTCGTCCCTTTCGCAGAAACGGACCAGCCCCAAGTGCTACGTCCTCTAAGCAAGAGGGTAATACTTCTCAAGCCAAGCCAGCCTGGAGGCCAATGCAAGGCTGGAACAAAGGAAAGCAGGCCAAGAAACCTGCCACTGCTACCAAGACAGCATGAGATGTTGGCCCCCGATCCGGGACCGGATCTGGTGGGGGGCAGACTCTCTCTCTTCGCTCAGGCTTGGGCAAGAGATGTTCTGGATCCTTGGGCACTAGAAATAGTCTCCCAAGGTTATCTTCTGGAATTCAAGGGGCTTCCCCCAAGGGGGAGGTTCCACAGGTCTCAATTGTCTTCAGACCACATAAAAAAACAGGCATTCTTACATTGTGTAGAAGACCTGTTAAAAATGGGAGTGATTCATCCTGTTCCATTAGGAGAACAAGGGATGGGGTTCTACTCCAATCTGTTCGTAGTTCCCAAAAAAGAGGGAACATTCAGACCAATCTTAGATCTCAAGATCCTAAACAAGTTTCTCAAGGTTCCATCGTTCAAAATGGAAACCATTCGAACAATTCTTCCTTCCATCCAGGAAGGTCAATTCATGACCACGGTGGATTTAAAGGATGCGTATCTACATATTCCTATCCACAAGGAACATCATCGGTTCCTAAGGTTCGCATTCCTGGACAAGCATTACCAGTTTGTGGCACTTCCGTTCGGATTAGCCACTGCTCCAAGAATTTTCACAAAGGTACTAGGGTCCCTTCTAGCGGTGCTAAGACCAAGGGGCATTGCAGTAGTACCTTACTTGGACGACATTCTGATTCAAGCGTCGTCCCTTCCACAAGCAAAGGCTCACACGGACATTGTCCTGGCCTTTCTCAGATCTCACGGGTGGAAAGTGAACGTAGAAAAAAGTTCGCTATCTCCGTCAACAAGGGTTCCCTTCTTGGGAACAATAATAGACTCCTTAGAAATGAGGATTTTTCTGACAGAGGCCAGAAAATCAAAACTTCTAAACTCTTGTCAAATACTTCATTCTGTTCCTCTTCCTTCCATAGCGCAGTGCATGGAAGTAATAGGTTTGATGGTAGCGGCAATGGACATAGTTCCTTTTGCGCGAATTCATCTAAGACCATTACAACTGTGCATGCTCAGTCAGTGGAATGGGGACTATACAGACTTGTCTCAGACGATACAAGTAGATCAGAGGACCAGAGATTCACTCCGTTGGTGGCTGTCCCTGGACAACCTGTCACAGGGGATGAGCTTCCGCAGACCAGAGTGGGTCATTGTCACGACCGACGCCAGTCTGGTGGGCTGGGGCGCGGTCTGGGGACCCCTGAAAGCTCAGGGTCTTTGGTCTCGGGAAGAATCTCTTCTCCCGATAAATATTCTGGAACTGAGAGCGATATTCAATGCTCTCAAGGCTTGGCCTCAGCTAGCAAAGGCCAAGTTCATACGGTTTCAATCAGACAACATGACGACTGTTGCGTACATCAACCATCAGGGGGGAACAAGGAGTTCCCTGGCGATGGAAGATGGAAGAAGTGACCAAAATCATTCAATGGGCGGAGACTCACTCCTGCCACTTGTCTGCAATCCACATCCCAGGAGTGGAAAATTGGGAAGCGGATTTTCTGAGTCGTCAGACATTTCATCCGGGGGAGTGGGAACTCCATCCGGAAATCTTTGCCCAAATTACTCAATTGTGGGGCATTCCAGACATGGATCTGATGGCCTCTCGTCAGAACTTCATGGTTCCTTGCTACGGGTCCAGATCCAGGGATCCCAAGGCGACTCTAGTAGATGCACTAGTAGCACCTTGGACCTTCAAACTAGCTTATGTATTCCCGCCGTTTCCTCTCATCCCCAGGCTGGTAGCCAGGATCAATCAGGAGAGGGCATCGGTGATCTTGATAGCTCCTGCGTGGCCACGCAGGACTTGGTATGCAGACCTGGTGAATATGTCATCGGCTCCACCATGGAAGCTACCTTTGAGACGAGACCTTCTTGTTCAAGGTCCGTTCGAACATCCGAATCTGGTCTCACTCCAACTGACTGCTTGGAGATTGAACGCTTGATCTTATCAAAGCGAGGGCTCTCAGATTCTGTCATTGATACTCTTGTTCAGGCCAGAAAGCCTGTAACTAGAAAAATCTACCACAAAATTTGGAAAAAATATATCTGTTGGTGTGAATCTAAAGGATTCCCTTGGGACAAGGTAAAAATTCCTAAGATTCTATCCTTTCTTCAAGAAGGTTTGGAGAAAGGATTATCTGCAAGTTCTTTGAAGGGTCAGATTTCTGCCTTGTCTGTGTTACTTCACAAAAAGCTGGCAGCTGTGCCAGATGTTCAAGCCTTTGTTCAGGCTCTGGTTAGAATCAAGCCTGTTTACAAACATTTGACTCCTCCTTGGAGTCTCAATTTAGTTCTTTCAGTTCTTCAGGGGGTTCCGTTTGAACCCTTACATTCCGTTGATATTAAGTTATTATCTTGGAAAGTTTTGTTTTTGGTTGCAATTTCTTCTGCTAGAAGAGTTTCAGAATTATCTGCTCTGCAGTGTTCTCCTCCTTATCTGGTGTTCCATGCAGATAAGGTGGTTTTACGTACTAAACCTGGTTTTCTTCCGAAAATTCTATTTAGATGCTACAAAGGATTTTAGACAAACATCTTTTTTGTTTGTTGTTTATTCTGGTAAAAGGAGAGGTCAAAAAGCAACTTCTTCCTCTCTCTCTTTTTGGATTAAAAGCATCATCAGATTGGCTTACGAGACTGCCGGACGGCAGCCTCCTGAAAGAATCACAGCTCATTCTACTAGGGCTGTGGCTTCCACATGGGCCTTCAAGAACGAGGCTTCTGTTGATCAGATATGTAAGGCAGCGACTTGGTCTTCACTGCACACTTTTACTAAATTTTACAAATTTGATACTTTTGCTTCTTCTGAGGCTATTTTTGGGAGAAAGGTTTTGCAAGCCGTGGTGCCTTCCATCTAGGTGACCTGATTTGCTCCCTCCCTTCATCCGTGTCCTAAAGCTTTGGTATTGGTTCCCACAAGTAAGGATGACGCCGTGGACCGGACACACCTATGTTGGAGAAAACAGAATTTATGTTTACCTGATAAATTACTTTCTCCAACGGTGTGTCCGGTCCACGGCCCGCCCTGTTTTTTTAATCAGGTCTGATAATTTATTTTCTTTAACTACAGTCACCACGGTATCATATGATTTCTCCTATGCAAATATTCCTCCTTTACGTCGGTCGAATGACTGGGGAAGGCGGAGCCTAGGAGGGATCATGTGACCAGCTTTGCTGGGCTCTTTGCCATTTCCTGTTGGGGAGGAGAATATCCCACAAGTAAGGATGACGCCGTGGACCGGACACACCGTTGGAGAAAGTAATTTATCAGGTAAACATAAATTCTGTTTTTTATTGTTATCCGTTTTTGGTATTAAGGGGTTAATCATCCATTTGCTAGTGGGTGCAATCCTTTGCTAAATTAATGAATTTAATGTGAAAATTTGGTTTCTATAACTAATCCGGTTCATTGTTATTTCAACTCTGACAGTTTTGTGTGCTTCTTAAAGGCACAGTAACGTTTTTTATATTGCTTGTAAATTTATTTGAAAAGTATTTTCCAAGTTTGCTAGTTTGTTTAAACATGTCTGACATAGAGGAATCTCTTTGTGCAATATGTTCAAAGGCCAATGTGGAGCCCAATAGAAATTTGTGTACTAATTGCATTGATGCTACTTTAAGTAAAAGCCAATCTGTACATGTAAAGAAAATTTCACCAGACAATGAGGGGGAAGTTATGCCGACTAACTCTCCTCACGTGTCAGTACCTGCATCTCCCGCTCAGGAGGTGCGTGATATTGTGACGCCAAGTACATCAGGGCGCCCTTTACAAATCACTGGCTAATGTTATGACTGAAGTTTTATCTAAATTGCCAGAACTTAGGGGTAAACGCGACCACTCTGGGGTGAGAACAGAGTGCGCTGAAAATACTAGGGCCATGTCTGATACTGCGTCACAATTTGCAGAACATGAAGACTGAGAGCTTCATTCTGTGGGTGACGGATCTGATCCAAATAAACTGGATTCAGACATTTCAAATTTTAAATTTAAGCTTGAGAACCTCCGTGTGTTACTAGGGGAGGTATTAGCGGCTCTAAATGATTGTAACACGGTTGCAATCCCAGAGAAAATATGTAGGCTGGATAAATATTTTGCGGTACCGACGTGTACTGACGTTTTTCCTATACCTAAAAGGCTTACAGAAATTGTTAACAAGGAGTGGGATAGACCCGGTGTGCCTTTCTCACCCCCTCCTATATTTAGAAAAATGTTTCCAATAGACGCCACCACACGGGACTTATGGCAGACGGTCCCTAAGGTGGAGGGAGCAGTTTCTACTTTGTGCTTTTTCAGATCCAATGGATAAAAAGTTAGAGGGTTACCTTAAGAAAATGTTTGTTCAACAAGGTTTTATATTGCAACCACTTGCATGTATTGCGCCTGTCACGGCTGCGGCGGCATTCTGGTTTGAGTCTCTGGAAGAGACCATTAGCTCAGCTACATTGGATGAGATTACAGACAAGCTTAGAGTCCTTAAGCTAGCTAATTCATTTATTTCTGATGCCGTAGTACATTTAACTAAGCTTACGGCTAAGAACTCCGGATTCGCCATTCAGGCGCGCAGAGCGCTGTGGCTTAAATCCTGGTCAGCTGATGTGACTTCTAAATCTAAATTGCTTAACATACCTTTCAAGGGGCAGACCTTATTCGGGCCCGGTTTGAAAGAAATTATCGCTGACATTACTGGAGGTAAGGGCCATGCCCTGCCTCAAGACAGAGCCAAACCAAGGGCTAGACAGTCTAATTTTCGTGCCTTTCGCAACTTCAAGGCAGGAGCAGCATCAACTTCCTCCGCTCCAAAACAGGAAGGAACTGTTGCTCGCTACAGACAGGGCTGGAAACCTAACCAGACCTGGAACAAGGGCAAGCAGGCCAGAAAACCTGCTGCTGCCCCTAAGACAGCATGAAGTGAGGGCCCCCGATCCGGAAACGGATCTAGTGAGGGGCAGACTTTCTCTCTTCGCCCAGGCTTGGGCAAGAGATGTCCAGGATCCCTGGGCGTTAGAGATCATATCTCAGGGATATCTTCTGGACTTCAAAGCTTCTCCTCCAAAAGGGAGATTTCATCTTTCAAGGTTGTCAACAAACCAGATAAAGAAAGAGGCGTTTCTACGCTGTGTACAAGATCTGTTACTAATGGGAGTGATCCACCCGGTTCCGCGGTCGGAACACGGACAAGGGTTTTACTCAAATCTGTTTGTGGTTCCCAAGAAAGAAGGAACCTTCAGACCAATCTTGGATTTAAAGATCCTAAACAAATTCCTAAGAGTTCCATCGTTCAAAATGGAAACTATTCGGACAATCTTACCCATGATCCAAAAGAGTCAGTACATGACCACAGTGGATTTAAAGGATTAGTACCTTCACATACCGATTCACAAGGATCATTACCGGTACCTAAGGTTTGCCTTCCTAGACAGGCATTACCAATTTGTAGCTCTTCCCTTCGGGTTAGCTACTGCTCCAAGAATCTTCACAAAGGTTCTGGGTTCTCTTCTGGCGGTACTAAGACCGCGAGGAATATCGGTAGCTCCATACCTAGACGACATTCTGATACAAGCGTCAAGTTTCCAAGCTGCCAAGTCTCATGCAGAGTTAGTACTGGCATTTCTAAGGTCACATGGGTGGAAGGTGAACGAAGAAAAGAGTTCTCTATTGCCACTCACAAGAGTTCCTTTCTTAGGGACTCTTATAGATTCGGTAGAAATGAAAATTTACCTGACAGAGGACAGGTTAACAAAACTCCTAAATGCTTGCCGTGTCCTTCATTCCATTCAACACCCGTCAGTGGCTCAATGCATGGAGGTAATCGGTTTAATGGTAGCGGCAATGGACATAGTTCCCTTTGCACGCCTGCATCTCAGACCACTGCAATTGTGCATGCTAAGTCAGTGGAATGGGGATTACTCAGATTTGTCCCCCATGCTGAATCTGGATCAAGAGACCAGAAATTCTCTTCTATGGTGGCTCTCTCGGCCACATCTGTCCAAGGGGATGCCCTTCAGCAGACCAGATTGGACGATTGTAACAACAGACCCCAGCCTGCTAGGTTGGGGTGCTGTCTGGAATTCCCTGAAGACTCAGGGATCATGGACTCAGGAGGAGAGTCTTCTTCCCATAAACATTCTGGAATTAAGAGCAGTTTTCAATGCCCTTCTAGCTTGGCCTCAGCTAGCAACTCTGAGGTTCATCAGGTTTCAGTCGGACAACATCACGACTGTGGCTTACATCAACCATCAAGGAGGGACAAGGAGTTCCCTAGCGATGATGGAAGTCTCAAAGATAATTCTCTGGGCAGAGTCTCACTCTTGCCACCTATCAGCGATCCACATCCCTGGCGTGGAGAACTGGGAGGCGGATTTCCTAAGTCGCCAGACTTTTCATCCGGGGGAGTGGGAACTTCATCCGGAGGTCTTTGCTCAAATACTTTGGCGTTGGGGCAAACCAGATATGGATCTCATGGCGTCTCGCCAGAACGCCAAGCTTCCTTGTTACGGGTCCAGGTCCAGGGACCCGGGAGCAGTTCTGATAGATGCTCTGACAGCACCTTGGACCTTCAAGATGGCTTATGTGTTTCCACCCTTCCCGATGCTTCCTCGATTGATTGCCAGGATCAAACAGGAGAGAGCATCAGTGATTCTAATAGCGCCTGCGTGGCCACGCAGGACCTGGTATGCAGATCTAGTGGACATGTCATCCTGTCCACCTTGGTCTCTGCCTCTGAGACAGGACCTTCTAATTCAGGGTCCTTTCAAACATCAAAATCTAATTTCTCTGAAGCTGACTGCATGGAGATTGAACGCTTGATTTTATCAAAGCGTGGATTTTCAGAGTCAGTAATTGATACCTTAATACAGGCTAGGAAACCTGTTACCAGGAAAATTTACCATAAAATATGGCGTAAATACTTACACTGGTGCGAATCCAAGAGTTACTCATGGAGTAAGGTTAGGATTCCTAGGATATTGTCTTTTCTACAAGAAGGTTTAGAAAAGGGTTTATCTGCAAGTTCTTTAAAGGGACAGATCTCAGCTCTGTCCATCCTTTTACACAAACGTCTGTCAGAAGTTCCAGACGTTCAGGCTTTTTGTCAGGCTTTGGCCAGGATTAAGCCTGTGTTTAAGACTGTTGCTCCACCGTGGAGCTTAAACTTAGTTCTTAACGTTTTACAGGGTGTTCCGTTTGAACCCCTTCATTCCATTGATATCAAGCTGTTATCTTGGAAAGTTCTGTTTTTAATGGCTATTTCCTCGGCTCGAAGAGTCTGAGTTATCGGCCTTACATTGTGATTCTCCTTATCTGATTTTCTCCAACATAGGTGTGTCCGGTCCACGGCGTCATCCTTACTTGTGGGATATTCTCTTCCCCAACAGGAAATGGCAAAGAGCCCAGCAAAGCTGGTCACATGATCCCTCCTAGGCTCCGCCTACCCTAGTCATTCTCTTTGCCGTTGCACAGGCAACATCTCCACGGAGATGGCTAAGAGTTTTTTGGTGTTTAAATGTAGTTTTTATTCTTCAATCAAGAGTTTGTTATTTTAAAATAGTGCTGGTATGTACTATTTACTCTGAAACAGAAAAGAGATGAAGATTTCTGTTTGTAAGAGGAAGATGATTTTAGCAACCGTTACTAAAATCGATGGCTGTTTCCACACAGGACTGTTGAGATGAATTAACTTCAGTTGGGGGAAACAGTGGGCAGACTTTGCTGCTTGAGGTATGACACATTTCTAACAAGACTTGGTAATGCTGGAAGCTGTCATTTTCCCTATGGGAACCGGTAAGCCATTTTCTTAGTTTAGTATAAGAATAAAGGGCTTCACAAGGGCTTTAAAGACTGGTAGACATTTTTCTGGGCTAAAACGATTACTTTTTAAGTATATTTAGTGGATTATAATTATAAATAGTTCTTTTAATCTTGGGGTTGTATTAAAAAAACGGCAGGCACTGTATTGGACACCTTTTTCACTGGGGGCCTTTTCTAGTCATAGGCAGAGCCTCATTTTCGCGCCACTAATGCGCAGTTGTTTTTGGAAAGCAAGGCATGCAGATGCATGTGTGAGGAGCTAAGAACCACTGAAAAAGCTTATTGAAGGCGTCATTTGGTATCGTATTCCCCTCTGGGCTTGGTTGGGTCTCAGCAAAGCAGATACCAGGGACTGTATAGGGGTTAAATGTAAAAACGGCTCTGGTTCCGTTATTTTAAGAGTTAAAGCTTTCAAATTTGGTGTGCAATACTTTTAAGGCTTTAAGACACTGTGGTGAAATTTTGGTGAATTTTGAACAATTTCTTCATACTTTTTCACATATTCAGTAATAAAGTGTGTTCAGTTTAAAATTTAAAGTGACAGTAACGGTTTTATTTTAAAACTTTTTTGTGCTTTGTTATCAAGTTTATGCCTGTTAACATGTCTGAAACATCAGATAGACGATGTTCTGTATGTTTGGAAGCCAAGGTTCCTCCCCATTTAAATATATGTGATGAATGTGACATAGTGTCCAAACAAAGTAGGGACAATGATGCCACTGATAATGATGTTGCCCAAGATGATTCCTCAAGCGAGGGGTGTAAGCATGGTACTGCATCATCCCCTTCTGTGTCTACACCAGTCTTGCCCACACAAGAGGTCCCTAGTACATCTAGTGCGCCAATCCTTCTTACTATGCAACAATTAACGGCTGTAATGGATAATTCTATTAAAAACATTTTGTCCAAAATGCCCACTTATCAGAGAAAGCGCGATTGCTCTGTTTTAGATACTGAAGAGCATGAGGACGCTGATGATAATGGTTCTGACATACCCTCACACCAATCTGAAGGGGCCAGGAGGGAGGTTTTGTCTGAGGGAGAAATTTCAGATTCAGGAAAAATTTCTCAACAAGCTGAACCTGATGTTATTACTTTTAAATTTAAATTAGAACATCTCCGCGCTCTGCTTAAGGAGGTGTTGTCTACTCTGGATGATTGTGACAATTTGGTCATTCCAGAGAAATTATGTAAGATGGACAAGTTCCTAGAGGTCCCGGTGCCCCCCGATGCTTTTCCTATAACCAAGCGGGTGGCGGACATTGTAAATAAGGAATGGGAAAGGCCCGGCATACCTTTTGTTCCTCCCCCTATATTTAAGAAATTATTTCCTATGGTCGACCCCAGAAAGGACTTATGGCAGACAGTCCCCAAGGTCGAGGGGGCGGTTTCTACTCTAAACAAACGCACTACTATCCCTATAGAAGATAGTTGTGCTTTCAAAGATCCTATGGATAAAAAATTAGAGGGTTTGCTTAAAAAGATGTTTGTTCAGCAAGGTTACCTTCTACAACCAATTTCATGCATTGTTCCTGTCACTACAGCAGCGTGTTTCTGGTTCGAAGAACTAGAAAAGTCGCTCAATTAGACGCCACTTTGCAATTAGCTAGATTAGCGGCGAAAAATTCAGGTTTTGCTATTGTGGCGCGCAGAGCGCTTTGGCTAAAGTCTTGGTCAGCGGATGTGTCCTCCAAGAACAAATTGCTTAACATCCCTTTCAAGGGTAAAACGCTGTTTGGCCCTGACTTGAAAGAGATTATTTCAGACATCACTGGGGGAAAGGGCCACGCCCTTCCTCAGGATAGGTCTTTTAAGGCTAAAAATAAGCCAAATTTTCGTCCCTTTCGCAGAAACGGACCAGCCTCAAATTCTACACCCTCTAAGCAAGAGGGTAATAGTTCTCAAACCAAACCAGCCTGGAGACCGATGCAAGGCTGGAACAAGGGTAAGCAGGCCAAGAAACCTGCCACTGCTACTAAAACAGCATGAAGTGTTGGCCCCCGATCCGGGACCGGATCTGGTGGGGGGCAGACTCTCTCTCTTTGCTCAGGCTGGGCAAGAGATGTTCAGGATCCTTGGGCGCTAGAAATAGTTTCTCAAGGTTATCTCCTGGATTTCAAGGAACTACCCCCAAGGGGGAGGTTCCACAGGTCTCAATTGTCTTCAAACCAAATAAAAAGACAGGCATTCTTACATTGTGTAGAAGACCTGTTAAGAATGGGAGTGATTCATCCTGTTCCATTAGGAGAACAAGGGATGGGGTTTTACTCCAATCTGTTCATAGTTCCCAAAAAAGAAGGAACATTCAGACCAATTTTAGATCTCAAGATTCTAAACAAATTTCTCAGGGTTCCATCGTTCAAAATGGAAACCATTCGAACAATTCTTCCTACCATCCAGGAAAGTCAATTCATGACCACGGTGGATTTAAAGGATGCGTATCTACATATTCCTATCCACAAGGAACATCATCGGTTCCTAAGGTTCGCCTTTCTGGACAAGCATTACCAGTTTGTGGCAGTTCCATTCGGATTAGCCACTGCTCCAAGGATTTTCACAAAGGTACTAGGGTCCCTTCTAGCGGTGCTAAGACCAAGGGGCATTGCAGTAGTACCTTACTTGGACGACATACTGATTCAAGCGTCGTCTCTGTCAAAAGCAAAGGCTCATACGGACATTGTCCTAGCCTTTCTCAGATCTCACGGGTGGAAAGTGAACATAGAAAAAAGTTCTCTGTCCCCATCAACAAGAGTTCCCTTCTTGGGAACAATAATAGACTCCTTAGAAATGAAGATTTTTCTGACAGAGGCCAGAAAATCAAAACTTCTAAGCTCTTGTCAAGTACTTCATTCTGTTCTTCTTCCTTCCATAGCGCAGTGCATGGAAGTAATAGGTTTGATGGTTGCGGCAATGGACATAGTTCCTTTTGCACGAATTCATCTAAGACCATTACAACTGTGCATGCTCAGACAGTGGAATGGGGATTATACAGACTTGTCTCCGACGATCCAAGTAGATCAAAGAACAAGAGATTCACTCCGTTGGTGGCTGAACCTGGACAACCTGTCACAGGGAATGAGCTTCCGCAGACCAGAGTGGGTCATTGTCACGACCGACGCCAGTCTGGTGGGCTGGGGCGCGGTCTGGGAACCCCTGAAAGCTCAGGGTCTATGGTCTCGGGAAGAATCTCTTCTCCCGATAAACATTCTGGAACTGCGAGCGATATTCAATGCTCTCAAAGCTTGGCCTCAACTAGCAAAGGCCAAATTCATAAGGTTTCAATCAGACAACATGACGACTGTTGCATATATCAACCATCAGGGGGGAACAAGGAGTTCCCTGGCGATGGAGGAAGTGACCAAAATAATTCAATGGGCGGAGAATCACTCCTGCCACTTGTCTGCAATCCACATCCCAGGAGTGGAAAATCGGGAAGCGGATTTTCTGAGTCGTCAGACTTTCCATCCGGGGGAGTGGGAACTCCATCCGGAAATCTTTGCCCAAATAACTCAATTATGGGCATTCCAGACATGGACCTGATGGCGTCTCGTCAGAACTTCAAGGTTCCTTGCTACGGGTCCAGATCCAGGGATCCCAAGGCGACTCTAGTAGATGCACTGATAGCGCCTTGGACCTTCAACCTAGCTTATGTATTCCCACCGTTTCCTCTCATTCCCAGGCTGGTAGCCAGGATCAATCAGGAGAGGGCTTCGGTGATCTTGATAGCTCCTGCGTGGCCACGCAGAACTTGGTATGCAGACCTGGTGAATATGTCATCGGCTCCACCATGGAAGCTACCTTTGAGACAGGACCTTCTTGTTCAAGGTCCATTCGAACATCCGAATCTGGCTTCACTCCAACTGACTGCTTGGAGATTGAACGCTTGATTTTATCAAAGCGTGGGTTTTCAGATTCTGTCATTGATACTCTTGTCCAGGCTAGAAAGCCTGTAACTAGGAAAATTTACCATAAAATATGGAAAAAATATATCTGTTGGTGTGAATCTAAAGGATTCCCATGGAACAAGATAAAAATTCCTAAGATTCTATCCTTTCTACAAGAGGGTTTGGAGTAAGGACTATCTGCAAGTTCTTTGAAGGGGCAGATTTCTGCTTTATCTGTTTTACTTCACAAAAAGCTGGCGGCTGTGCCAGATGTTCAAGCTTTTGTTCAGGCTCTGGTTAGAATCAAGCCTGTTTACAAACCTTTGACTCCTCCTTGGAGTCTCAATTTAGTTCTTTCAGTTCTTCAAGGGGTTCCGTTCGAACCCTTACATTCCGTATATATTAAGTTACTATCTTGGAAAGTTTTGTTTTTGGTTGCAATTTCTTCTGCTAGAAGAGTTTCAGAGTTATCTGCTCTGCAGTGTTCTCCTCCTTATCTGGTGTTCCATGCAGATAAGGTGGTTTTGCGTACTAAACCTGGTTTTCTTCCGAAAGTTGTTTCTAACAAAAACATTAACCAGGAGATAGTTGTGCCTTCTTTGTGTCCGAATCCAGTTTCAAAGAAGGAACGTTTGTTACACAATTTGGATGTAGTTCGTGCTCTAGAATTCTATTTAGAGGCTACAAAGGATTTCAGACAAACATCTTCTTTGTTTGTTGTTTATTCTGGTAAAAGGAGAGGTCAAAAAGCAACTTCTACCTCTCTCTCTTTTTGGCTTAAAAGCATCATCCGATTGGCTTATGAGACTGCCGGACGGCAGCCTCCTGAAAGAATCACAGCTCACTCCACTAGGGCTGTGGCTTCCACATGGGCCTTCAAGAACGAGGCTTCTGTTGATCAGATATGTAAGGCAGCGACTTGGTCGTCACTGCACACTTTTACCAAATTTTACAAATTTGATACTTTTGCTTCTTCTGAGGCTATTTTTGGGAGAAAGGTTTTGCAAGCCGTGGTGCCTTCCATCTAGGTGACCTGATTTGCTCCCTCCCTTCATCCGTGTCCTAAAGCTTTGGTATTGGTTCCCACAAGTAAGGATGACGCCGTGGACCGGACACACCTATGTTGGAGAAAACAGAATTTATGCTTACCTGATAAATTACTTTCTCCAACGGTGTGTCCGGTCCACGGCCCGCCCTGGTTTTTTTAATCAGGTCTGATGAATTATTTTCTCTAACTACAGTCACCACGGTATCATATGGTTTCTCCTATGCATATTTCCTCCTGTACGTCGGTCGAATGACTGGGGTAGGCGGAGCCTAGGAGGGATCATGTGACCAGCTTTGCTGGGCTCTTTGCCATTTCCTGTTGGGGAAGAGAATATCCCACAAGTAAGGATGACGCCGTGGACCGGACACACCGTTGGAGAAAGTAATTTATCAGGTAAGCATAAATTCTGTTTTTCATTCAGACAAGGTAGTTCTGCGTACTAAACCTGGGTTCTTACCTAAGGTAGTCACTAACAGGAATATCAATCAAGAGATTGTTGTTCCATCATTGTGCCCTAACCCTTCTTCAAAGAAGGAACGACTTCTGCACAATCTAGACGTAGTCCGTGCCCTGAAATTTTATTTACAGGTAACTAAAGATTTTTGCCAAACTTCTTCCCTGTTTGTCGTTTATTCTGGACAGAGGAGAGGTCAAAAAGCTTCTGCTACCTCTCTCTCTCTTTCTGGCTTCATAGCATAATACGTTTAGCCTATGAGACTGCTGGACAGCAGCCTCCTGAAAGAATTACAGCTCATTCTACGAGAGCTGTGGCTTCCACGTGTTCCTTTAAGAATTAGGCCTCTGTTGAACAGATTTGCAAGGCTGCAACTTGGTCTTCTCTTCATACTTTTTCCAAATTTTACAAATTTGACACTTTTGCTTCTTCTGAGCCTGTTTTTGGGAGAAAGGTTCTTCAGGCAGTGGTTCCTTCCGTGTAAAGATCCTGCCTGTCCCTCCCGTCATCCGTGTACTTTTAGCTTTGGTATTGGTATCCCATAAGTAATGGATGACCCGTGGACTGACTACACTTAACAGGAGAAAACATAATTTATGCTTACCTGATAAATTCCTTTCTCCTGTAGTGTAGTCAGTCCACGGCCCGCCCTGTTTTTTATGGCAGGTCTAAATTTTAAATTAAACTCCAGTCACCACTGCACCCTATAGTTTCTCCTTTCTCGTTTGGTTTCGGTCGAATGACTGGGTATGACGTAGAGGGGAGGAGCTATATAGCAGCTCTGCTTGGGTGATCCTCTTGCACTTCCTGTTAGGGAGGAGTTAATATCCCATAAGTAATGGATGACCCGTGGACTGAGTACACTACAGGAGAAAGGAATTTATCAGGTAAGCATAAATTATGTTTTTTTTCAATTGACTATTCTTTCATTAATTTTCGCTGGCAAAATTATGCTCGCGAGGGCGCAAAATGCTAAAGTTTATTGCGTCATTTTTGGCGCAAGAATGTTTTTGGTGCGAAGATACGTCCGATGACGCAAATTCGTCATTTCCTTACACAAGGTTGCGTCTTCAATGATGCGAGTGTGTGATTTCCGGATGTTGTTAGTGCCAAACAATTTTCTGTTTGCGTTGTGCGACATACTTGGCGCCAAATAATTTCATTATTTAAAACCCCATTCCTATATGCCTCTTGCCTTTTCTTCTATCAGAGGGCTATGCTGTTTGCATTTTTTCCCATTCCTGAAACTGCCATATAAGGAAATTGATAATTTTGCTTTATATGTTGTTTTTTTTCTCTTACATTTGCAAGATGTCTCAATCTGATCCTGTCTCAGAAACCACTGTTGGAACCCTGCTGCCTGATAAGTTTTAGCAGAGCTAAGTGCATCTGTTGTAAATTTGTGGAGTTTATATCTCCAGCTGTGGTATGTAATATAGTTGTCATGATAAGCTTTTACATGCAGAGAATGTGTCCATCAGTAATGGTACAATGCCTGTTGTTCCTTCAACATCTAATGTACAAGATATACCTGTGAATTTAAAAGATTTTATTGCTGATGCAATTCAGAAGGCTTTGTCTGCCAATCCTGCCTTCAAATAAATGTAAAAAGGTCTTTTAAAACTTCTCATAAAGTTGATGAAATTTCAAATGACCGACCACATACTGCATTATCCTCCTCTGATGAAGATCTATCTGATTCAGAAGATCCTTCCTCAGATATTGACACTGACAAATCTACTTCTTTATTTAAAATGGAGTATATTCGTTCCATGTTTAAAGAAGTGTTGATTACATTGGATATTGAGGAAACTAGTCCTCTTGATATTAAAACTAGTAAACGTTTAAATTCTGTTTATAAACCTCCTGTGGTTATTCCAGAGGTTTTTCCAGTTCCTGATGCTTTTTCTGTTATGATTTCTAAGGAATGGAATAGGCCTGGTGGTACTTTTATTCCTTCTTCAAGGTTTAAAAAATTGTATCCTTTGCCAGCAGTTAGATTGGAGTTTTGGGAAAAGATCCCCAAAGTTGATGGGGCTATTTCTACTCCTCTGGAAGATAGTACTTCTTTTAAAGATCCTTTAGATAGGAAACTTGAATCCTATCTAAGGAAAGCCTATTTATATTCTGGTCATCTTCTCAAGCCTGCCATTTCTTTGGCTGATGTTGCAGCTGCATCAACTTTTTGGTTGGAAAGTTTAGCGCAACAGGAAATAAATCCTGATTTGTCTAGCATTGTTCGCTTGCTTCAACATGCTAATCATTTTTATTTGTGATATTATCAAAATTAAAGGAACAGTCTAGTCCAAAAAAAACTTTCAGGATTCAGATAGGGCATGTAATTTTAAACAATTTTCCAATTTACTTTTATCACCAATTTTTCTTTGTTCTCTTGGTATTCTTAGTTGAAAGCTTAACCTAGGAGGTTCATATGCTAATTTCTTAGACCTTGAAGGCAGCCTCTTAAGAATGGATTTTAACAGGGTTTTCACCACTAGAGGGTGTTAGTTCATGTTTTTCATATAGATAACACTGTGCTCGTGCACGTGAAGTTACCTGGGAGCCATCACTGATTGGCTAAACTGCAAGTCTGTCAAAAGAATTGAAATAAAGGGGCAGTCTGCAGAGGCTTAGATACAAGATAATCACAGAGGTAAAAAGTATATTTATATTAATGTGTTGGTTATGCAAAACTAGGGAATGGGTAAAAAATGGATTATCTATCACTTAAAACAATAACAATTCTGGTGTAGACTGTCCCTTTAATGTTAAATCTATGTCTTTAGCTATTTTAGCTAGAAGAGCTTTGTGGCTTAAATCTTGGAATGCTGACTAGGTATCTAAGTCTACATTACTATATTTCTTTCCAAGGTAATAAGATATTTGGTTCTCAGTTGGATTCGATTATTTCAACTGTCACTGGGGGGGAAGGGAGATTTTTTGTCTCAGGATAAAAGACCTAAGGGTAAATCTAAAGCTTATAACCGTTTTTGTTCCTTTCGACAAAATAAGGAACAGAAACCTAATCCTTCCCCCAAAGAATCTGGTTCCAATTGGAAACCTTCAAGTTGCAATAAATCCAAGCCGTTTAAGAAACTAAAGCCAACCCCTAAATCTGCATGAAGGTGCGGCCCTCATTCCAGCTCAGCTGGTAGGGGGCAGATTAAGATTTTTCAAAGATATTTGGGCAAATTATGTCCAAAATCAATGGATTCAGAGTATTGTCTCTCAAGGGTACCGAATAGGATTCGGAAGTAAGACCTCCTGTGAGATTTGTTTTCTCTCACGCATCCCAGCAAATCCAGTAAAGGCTTTTCTGAAGTGTGTTTCAGACCTGGAGCTTTCAGGGGTAATCATACCAGTTCCGTTTCAGGAACAGGGTCTGGGGTTTTATTCAAAGCTATTCATTGTCTCAAAGAAAGAAAATTCATTCAGGCCAGTTCTGGATCTGAAAATTTTGAATCGTTATGTAAGAGTGCCAACTTTCAAAATGGTGACTAGAAGGACTATTCTGCCTTTTTGTTCAGCAAGGGCATTATATGTCCACAATAGACTTACAGGATGCATATCTTCATATTCCGATTCATCTAGATCATTATCAGTTTCTGAGATTCTCTTTTCTAGACAAGCATTACCAATTTGTCGCTCTTCCATTTGGCCTAGCGACAGCTCCAAGAATCTTTTCAAAGGTTCTAGGTGCCCTACTCTATGTAATCAGAAAATGGGGTATTGCTGTGTTTCCTTATTTGGATGATATCTTGGTACTAGCTCATTCTTTACATTCTGCAGAATCTCACACGAATCAACTAGTGTTGTTTCTTCGAAGACATGGTTGGAGGATCAATTTACCAAAAAGTTCCTTGATTCCTCAGACAAGGGTCACCTTTTTAGGTTTCCGGATAGATTCAGTGTCCATGACAATGTCTCTAACAGACAAGAGACAATTAAAATTGGTTTCAGCTTGTCGGAACTTTCAGTCTCAATCATTCCCTTCAGTAGCTATGTGCATGGAAGTTTTAGGTCTCATGACTGAAGCATCGGACGCGATCCCCTTTGCTCGTTTTCACATGAGACCTCTCCTGCTTTGTATGCTGAATCAATGGCGCAGGGATTATACAAAAATATGACAATTAATATTCTTAAATCCCAATGTTCGACACTCTCTGACTTAGTGGTTAGATCACCATCGTATAGTTCAAGGGGCCTCTTTTGTTTGTCCAACCTGGTCTGTAATCACAACAGATGCAAGTCATTCAGGTTGGGTAGCTGTCTGGGGATCTCTGACAGCACAAGGGGTTTAGAAATCTCAAGAGGCGAGATTACCAATCAATATTTTAGAACTCCGTGCTATTTTCAGGGCTCTTCAGTTTTGGCCTCTGTTGAAGAGAGAACCTTTCATTTTGTTTTCAGACAGACAATATCACAACTGTGGCATATGTCAATCATCAGGGTCGGACTCACAGTCCCCAAGCTATGAAAGAAGTATCTTGGATAATTGCTTGGGCGGAATCCAGCTCCTGTCTAATTTCTGCGGTTCATATCCCAGGTGTAGACAATTGGGAAGCGGATTATCTCAGCCGTCAGACTTTACATCCGGGGGAGTGGTCGCTCCATCCAGATGTGTTCTATCAGATTGTTCAGATATGGGGTCTTCCAGAAATAGATCTGATGGCTTCCCATCTAAGCAAGAAACTACCCAGGTACCTGTCCAGGTCCAAGGATCCTCATGCAGAAGCGGTGGATGCATTAACAGTTCCTTGGTGTTACAAACCTGCTTATATTTTCCCGCCTCTAGTTCTTCTTGCAAGAGTGATCTCCAAAATCATCATGGAACAATCGTTTGTATTGCTGGTAGCTCCAGCATGGCCTCACAGGTTTTGGTATGCATATCTTGTTCGGATGTCCAGTTGCCAACCTTGGCCACTTCCATTAAGGCCAGACCTTTTGTCTCAAGGTCCGTTTTTCCATCAGGATCTCAAATCATTAAATTTGAAGGTATGGAAATTGAACAACTAGTGCTTAGTCATAGAGGTTTCTCTGACTCGGTGATTAATACTATGTTGCAGGCTCGTAAATCTGTTTCTATGAAGATTTATTATCGAGTTTAGAAGACTTATATTTCATGGTGTTCTTCTCATAAATTCACCTGGCATTCTTTTAGAATTCCTTGAATTTTACAGTTTCTTCAGGATGGTTTGGATAAGGGTTTGTCTGCAAGTTCCTTGAAGGGACAAATCTCTGCTCTTTCTGTTTTATTTCACAGAAAGATTGCTAAGCTTCCTGATATTCACTGTTTTGTACAGGCTTTGGTCCGTATCAAGCCTGTCATTAAATCAATCTTTCCTCCTTGGAGTCTTAATTTGGTTTTGAAGGCTTTACAGGCTCCTCCTTTTGAGCCTATGCATTCTTTGGACATTAAACTATTTTCTTGGAAAGTGTTGTTCCTTTTGGCCATCTCTTCTGCTAGAAGAGTTTCTGTATTATCTGCTCTTTCTTGTGAATCTGATTTTCCATCAGGATCAGGCGGTTTTGCAGACTTCATTTAAATTTTTACCTAAGGTTGTGAATTCTAACAACATTAATGGAGAAATTTTTGTCCCTTCTTTATGTCCTAATCCTAAGAAATCTTTGGAGAGATCCTTACATTCTTTGGATGTGGTAAGAGCTTTGAAATTTTATGTTGAAGCTACTAAAGATTTCAGGAAGACTTCTAGTCTATTTGTTATCTTTTCTGGTTCTAGGAAAGGTCAGAAGGCTTCTGCCATTTTCTTGGCATCTTGGTTAAAGCTTTTGATTCATCAGGCTTATTTGGAGTCGGGTCAGGCCCCGCCTCAGAGAATTACAGCTCATTCTACTAGATCAGTCTCCACTTTGTTGGCTTTTAAGAATGAAGCTTCAGTTGATCAGATTTGCAAAGCAGCAACTTGGTCTTCTTTGCATACATTTACTAAATTCTACCGTCTTGATGTATTTGCTTCTTCGGAAGCACTTTTTGGTAGAAAAGTTCTTCAGGCAGCTGTTTCAGTTTGATTCCTCTGCTTATGTTTTAATTTTTTTTCTTTCATTTATGAGAAAAACTTTATTTTTTTGGTTGTGGATTTAATTTTTTCAGCGGAAAATGGCTGTTTTTATTTTATCCCTCCGTCTCTCTAGTGACTCTCTTGTGTGGAGTTCCACATCTTGGGTATTACTATCCCATACGTCACTAGCTCATGGACTCTTGCCGATTACATGAAAGAAAACCTAATTTATGTAAGAACTTACCTGATAAATGTATTTCTTTCATATTGGCAAGAGTCCATGAGACCCACCCTTTTTATGGGGGTTATGATTTTTTGTATAAAGCACAATTATTTCC
>NC_069500.1:467729997-467854997 GCF_027579735.1 Bombina bombina | reverse complement strand
ATTGTCACCAGGTACGTGATGTTGATTAAATGGCTGCATTAAAGAGCAGGTGTTAAGGTTCAGGCCTGGTGCTTGAGAGGTGACATGATTACTTTATACAAAGAGATGGCAGAAGCTCTGTTTATTCCAAGAAAATTGTTTGTGACAAGAGGTCACAATTTAAGGTTGGAGGAAAGGAGATTTAATCTCCTGCAATGGAAACGTTTTTTTTCACTGTAAGAGCAATAAAATTGTGGAACTCATTACCAAAGGAGGTAGTGAATGCCAATACCCTAGATACATTTGAAAAATTGTTTGGAAACATTTCTGGCTGAAAACAAAATTAATGGATATGATTGCTTGTGTTAAATGGGTCACCTTTTAGTGGGATTAATTTAAGCTCAACTGGAGCTTTTTGTAAGTATATTAGATTTGTATAGGTTGAACGCGATGCACTTTAGTCTTTTTTCAACCTCATCTACTATGTTACTCTTTACTCAAAAGCAAGAGGGGTTTAATATCCCTTTTAAACATGTGCTAAAATTTGCTGTTTATTATGTTTTTTTTTTCTGTCTTACATTTTTCAGTGTCACTGATTGACTATCACAAATATGGCAGCCTTCACAATGGATGAATAACTGATGAAAACCATGGCTACTAGGGTAGAAATAACTTCTACCATGACATCAAGGACAGCTCAAGCAGGTCTGAATGAAATTCTTAATGAAGTTAAATTGCCAAGAACACTCATAACCCCTTTGTCAGATGCAAGCAATAAGTCCAGTGATTCCACTTTAAGTAGCTCACTTATTATTGAAGAAACTAGCAGAGGTCCTAAGTCAGTGAGCATGTTTAACCCAGGAGCAAGACCAAGACTCTCACCAAAGCCTTTTTCAAAAGACAAACCTCCAGATTGGGAAAGTAGTAAGTTTATGATCTCAAGACTTTCTAATTCATCTGTAGATGGAAAGCCACCAATTGATTCTACATCTCAAAAAACTACAATCGCATCAAGTAGCCTTAAATATGATGACAGTGAAAGAGTTAATAGGAGAAGTTTTAGGAAATCTCAGGAAACCGCTATTGAAGAAGATCAGAAAGTTAAACCAGAAGCAGAGATGTCTCCTACCACTAATACCAGGGCACAGAAATCATTTAGCTGGATTTCAGGACGAAACAGTATAGAGGAGGCGAAATTAGTTTCACATGGAGAAGAACTGAAATCTAGCCACAAACCAGATATTTCATCTAAACTTTCATTGATATCCACGAAACCTGAGGTTTTACAACTCAAGGACACGGTCCATCCTGCTTCCTCCAGAACAATGCCTGCAGAAACATCTAGAGAACAAAATGAGTCAAATGCCAGTGGAAAAAATAGTAGTTCTTCAGTGAGTGATGAAAATGAAGATAGCTCACCTGGGGCAGTGCAGTTAAGGCCAAAACGTCGTCCAGTGTCTGCTATGTTTTTAGAATCTATTAGTGATCAAGCACATGACAAGCCAAAGCCTACAGAAGAAAAAGCTTTGTCAACCTCTGAAAAATCATGGATTAGAAGACCAAGACCGCTTTCTATGGATCTCACTTCTAAATTTGAAAATAGGGGACCCATGGTTAACAAGAAAATAAGTGCTTCAGAAGAAACAAAGGAAAATATACCTTTAAAGAAAAATTCAATTAGCACCATCATCTTTGAAGAAAAGAATCAAGTGGGATTAAAAGAAGAAGATTCCAAACATGGGAATAAAATGCTCAAAAATGAAACAAGAACATGTGAAATGAACAGTGGAATGTCCGTAACAAATATAAATGTATGTAAAGATAAAGACTCTGAAATCAATACAGGAAAGAGAAGAACAGATGATGAAAAGCAAGAAATAAGTGATGTGTATAAAGATAATGTATTAACAAAGATTTCAGAAAATGTTAATCGAACCACAAAAATTGCGCAAAATGAAAAATATGTTTCTAATACTAATTCCAGCACTTCCAATGAAGTACAAAATTCAGAGGAAATGGGCATTGCTCCAGGAAGTATCCGAAGGCGCATCAGTCTGCTTTTTGCTAATACTAGCTCTTCTGCTGAGGTTACAGAACCACCTGTAGCTGCTGAAGAAAAAAGAGTCAGCACTCCACATCAGATTAAAGGCTTAACCTCAGAAAATGTAGATAATAGGTTGGATAGGACAATGACATCAACACAGCCTCACCTTCTTTCTTCAGACTTTACAAAAATGTAAGTATTTTTCAGAGCACAATTATGCTTATCTTATCGAATGATAATTTACTGCTTTAGTTCTCTGTTTGTTGAAATGTGGCAGTAGTTAATCTTAAAAATCAGGAAGTACAATTTGCATAAAGTTTAAAGTATAGATTGTATTTTAATGGATTATTAGTCAATACAGATCTATTTCAAGCAGCCTTGGACAGACATGGTATTAATATAATTTGCTTCACAATTGCATCATTCCAAGGGATTTATAAATAATGAAATGTGCATATGTAATTTGATGTACTATTTGTATTGCAGATATGCATAAGTAATGAGAGATTCTAGCTTAGTACCCATTAATTGTTGTATTCCTTGAAAAGGGAGCAAAAATCTCCAGGAATTAACTTTTTTTTTATTGGTAAACTTTGACATAAAATGACACAGGTTTTCTGATGACATATAATTGTGTTTCAGTTTTTCCGGCTCACCACCAAATGTAGAGCTGAGTTTTGAGAAAACCAAGGAAATGAAGAGTGTTTTTGTCTCTGAGGCAAATGATACCCCAAAGGTGAGAAATATGTATTTATCAAATGTATGCACACATTTCTTTCACACTCTTATAGATACAAGAAGAGACAGATGCGCCACATGGCCCAATATTGTTTGATCCAAAATGAACAGATGAATATATAAGGAATAGACTCACATTTGAGAGAGCACCTCAATCAGTGCTATAGAGGCAGACTGGGATCTATTACAGTCACCCAGCAGACCAAACTCCCGCAAAGATGTAGTATCTGTATTCAAAACGATAAGAGAGACACAGGTGCCCACATGGCCTAGTACAGCAGGAACAATGGTGATATAGAACCAAATGATAAGAGAGGTACTCACAATAGTTGTAGCATCTCCCTTGATGCTATAGGAGCAGGATGGGGTCAATTCAGTCACCCACCAGACTTAGTTGGAGGCACTCGGGACAGGATGGATCCAGCAGTCAGCCAAGACAGAATCCCTTAGCGCAAGGGACAACTCACAAAAAAGATGGTAGCAAGTGTTCCAAGAAAAAGTTTTATTTTAAAAGTTAAAAACACAGGCGACGCGTTTCTCAGCTCAAGGCTGTTTCATCAGGCTTCATACCTTATAGAACCATATCAATGCTGGGTTGATGGCTCTTGAGTCTTGACCATTGGTTTGATATTTTCACCTTAGACTACTTTTTCCATAATTGCTGTCTCTTTAAAGTTTCGTAAATGTATGCTGTAGCTTGAAACCGTTTTTGTTTTACAGTGTGGGGGTTTTCTGTTACAAACATGCAGTGGTTTCTGTTATAACATCTTAGACCAGCAGGGAAGATGTTGGTGGAGAAGTTTGGACATCATCAAATTTATGTAATTTTGTTGGCATTTTGATGTTTCCCCACATCTTGTGCCTTTTATAGTAGTTACATCAGGGTGTATACATAAGGTGTGTTCAGTGCAGCAAAGCTTTGGGCTTCTTGTCACTCCTGCCTGCTGTGTATCCTTTCCATGCTAAAGTCCACATTAAACTCTGCTAAATTGATTTTTTTTTTTATGGAAGGGGGTATGTCTGTGGATCTCAAGAAGCAGAGGGTCCTGGTATGACTGTAATCCCTATCAATGTTAAAGGGATACGAAACCCATTTTTTTTCTTTTCTTGTTCAGATAGAGCATGCAATTTTAAGCAACTTTCTAATTTGCTCCTATTATAATTTTTTCTTAGTTAACTTGCCATCTTTATTTAAAAATGCAGAAAAGTAAGGTTAGGAGCTGGACCATTTTTGGTTCAGAACATGGGTAGAGCTTGCTGATTGGTTTGCTACATTTATCCACCAATCAACAAGCGCTATACAGGTGCTGAACCAAAAATGGGCCGGCTCTTAAGCTTACATTTCTACTTTGTCAAATAAAGATAGCACGAGAATGGATAAAAATTGATAATAGGAGTAAATTAGAAAGTTGCTTAAAATTGCATGCTCTATCTGAATCAGGAAAGAAAAAATGTGGATTTATTATCCCTTTAAGGTTAAGGGATGTTATGCAGGCTGTTTTTCTGAGACAGATTTTTTTTTTAAGAAGACCTCTTATGTGTTTGGAGTTTCTCCTTGTGTTGCTGATACTTTTCATGAGGTTAGATTTGTACAGGAATGTGGCTTGGGAATAATTGTGAGTAAAAAAAGGATATTGGAATCCACTTTGTAGAAAACGCTGCTTAAATTTATTTGATCAGAATTCTGACAGTTCCCAAAAGTGATGTGTTTAGGAGCACTGTCAGCCATCTTGACTGCTGGATGATGCAATTTGAATATTTTGACTTAAAGCTCAAATAGATCTAATGAACACATTTTAGATAATATAGCTCTGTTTCAAGTTTGCTGCCTTATTTATTCTAATTACTTTATTTTTAAGCCTAAATTAGTATCTTTGATCAAGCATCTCACAGTTTTTTCTATTTTAGGATTTTAAAGATCTGCCTGGTTCCTTTAATGGCACAAATTATTTTTAAATTTTTTTGAATCTATTAACATGTCTGGCAATGCTAATCCTAGTTCTTCCATCAAGGCACTGCTAGCCAAATTTGAGGATGTTTATGATGTTGCAATAGAGTCTCACATTTTAGAAAGCATGTTGAGATTCTTTTTTTTACAAGGATTTAGTTTACATGTTTGTCAGATTATTATTTTTTTTTTAACATGGATTCCTTTATCAAACCTCACACTTAAGAATTTTTCCCAGCATGTTTCTTCTTTGTTTTTTTAGAACTTTGCCCAGTTCTTGATTTGATAAATGCCAGTGGTTATATTCTAAACCGTTCAGTTTTCATATTATTGCTCTTAACCTTTGGGTTGGCAATGAATAATACTTTTTGTGAGACTCTTGTCACACTTCTTGTAAAAACAGAATGACAGGACATCTCAGTAACCTATAATCTCAATTATATTCTGGACAGGCGTTCTTAAGGTAGGTACAAAACTTCTGCAACTCACTTCCTCTTTCGACCTGTCACAATGGACTGACTCTCCCACTCAAAAAGATGGTCACTCCCTTGATCTGATTTTCAGCCATCTCAAACTTCACAAACTCCCCTTTTCCTCTTTCTGACCATCATCTCCTCACTTGTAACATCATATCACTCCCTCCAACTCTCCCTCCTTCAACCCCTCACACCAAACTTCACAGAAACATCAAGTCATTAGATCAACAGCTCGCTAGCTCTTTTGAACCTCTCCTTTCTTCCATCACCTCCTTTTCCTGCCCTGATCAATCTATCTGCCACTATAACTCTTACCCTTACATCAGTCCTTGACAATCTGGCCCCACCTACCATAGCTCGGAAATCATACACTCATCCTCAGCCCTGGCATACTCCTTTGACACAGTGCCTACGCAGATGTTCCCATACTACTGAGCGAAACTGAAAATCTTGGAGTTCAGCTGACTTTACTCTTAGCTCTACTCTTTCTTCAAACCCAAAACGTCTGTTCTCCACGTTCAATACTCTATTCCTCCCACCTCCTACAACAACTTCTCTCTCAGCTCAAGAGTTTGCAGGCTACTTCAATAAAAAATAGACTCCATCAGAAATAAAATCAACTCTAAACATATTACCGGTCTCCCACCCCCTCAAAAGCTCACAATCATCCAAAACCCACATAGCCATAAATTTAGCTCTTTTGGTTCTGATTCAGAGGAAGAAGTTTCTGCCCATATACTGTCCTCTCACCTCACTACTTGTCCCCTCGACCCCATCCCCTCACAGCTACTCCACTCCCTCTCTTCTACCCTTACCCCTATACTCACACACATCTTCAACCTCTCCCTCAGCACTGGTATAGTTCCCTCATCTCTTAAACATGCACTGGTCACACCTATCCTCATAAAAACCTTCTCAATCCAACCTCCCCATCCAATTACCGCTCTATTTCCCTACTCCCTCTTGCCTCAAAGCCTCTTGAAAATCTAGTACATGCACGCCTATCCCATTTCCTTACATTAAACTCCCTTCTTTACCAACTGCAATCTGAATTTCACCCCATCACTCCACAGAGACCACAATTGTTAAGGTTACCAACAACCTACTTACAGCAAAATCCAAAGGCCACTTCTCTCTGCTTATCCTCCTTGATCTGTCTGCAGCCTTTGATACTGTTGACCACCCTCTACAGGGAGTGCAGAATTATTAGGCAAGTTGTATTTTTGAGGATTAATTTTATTATTGAACAACAACCATGTTCTCAATGAACCCAAAAAACTCATTAATATCAAAGCTGAATATTTTTGGAAGTAGTTTTTAGTTTGTTTTTAGTTATAGCTATTTTAGGGGGATATCTGTGTGTGCAGGTGACTATTACTGTGCATAATTATTAGGCAACTTAACAAAAAACAAATATATACCCATTTCAATTATTTATTTTTACCAGTGAAACCAATATAACATCTCAACATTCACAAATATACGTTTCTGACAGTCAAAAACAAAACAAAAACAAATCAGTGACCAATATAGCCACCTTTCTTTGCAAGGACACTCAAAAGCCTGCCATCCATGGATTCTGTCAGTGTTTTGATCTGTTCACCATCAACATTGCGTGCAGCAGCAACCACAGCCTCCCAGACACTGTTCAGAGAGGTGTACTGTTTTCCCTCCTTGTAAATCTCACATTTGATGATGGACCACAGGTTCTCAATGGGGTTCAGATCAGGTGAACAAGGAGGCCATGTCATTAGATTTTCTTCTTTTATACCCTTTCTTGCCAGCCACGCTGTGGAGTACTTGGACGCGTGTGATGGAGCATTGTCCTGCATGAAAATCATGTTTTTCTTGAAGGATGCAGACTTCTTCCTGTACCACTGCTTGAAGAAGGTGTCTTCCAGAAACTGGCAGTAGGACTGGGAGTTGAGCTTGACTCCATCCTCAACCCGAAAAGGCCCCACAAGCTCATCTTTGATGATACCAGCCCAAACCAGTACTCCACCTCCACCTTGCTGGTGTCTGAGTCGGACTGGAGCTCTCTGCCCTTTACCAATCCAGCCACGGGCCCATCCATCTGGCCCATCAAGACTCACTCTCATTTCATCAGTCCATAAAACCTTAGAAAAATCAGTCTTGAGATATTTCTTGGCCCAGTCTTGACGTTTCAGCTTGTGTGTCTTGTTCAGTGGTGGTCGTCTTTCAGCCTTTCTTACCTTGGCCATGTCTCTGAGTATTGCACACCTTGTGCTTTTGGGCACTCCAGTGATGTTGCAGCTCTGAAATATGGCCAAACTGGTGGCAAGTGGCATCTTGGCAGCTGCACGCTTGACTTTTCTCAGTTCATGGGTAGTTATTTCTCCAACATAGGTGTGTCCGGTCCACGGCGTCATCCTTACTTGTGGGATATTCTCCTCCCCAACAGGAAATGGCAAAGAGCTCAGCAAAGCTGGTCACACGATCCCTCCTAGGCTCCGCCTACCCCAGTCATTCTCTTTGCCGTTGTACAGGCAACATCTCCACGGAGATGGCTTAGAGTTTTTTAGTGTTTAACTGTAGTTTTTTTTATTCAATCAAGAGTTTGTTATTTTAAAATAGTGCTGGTATGTACTATTTACTCTGAAACAGAAAAGAGATGAAGATTTCTGTTTGTAAGAGGAAAATGATTTTAGCAACCGTTACTAAAATCCATGGCTGTTCCACACAGGACTGTTGAGAGGAATTAACTTCAGTTGGGGGAACAGTGAGCAGTCTTTTGCTGCTTGAGGTATGACACATTCTAACAAGACGATGTAATGCTGGAAGCTGTCATTTTCCCTATGGGATCCGGTAAGCCATTTTTATTCAGACAGTAAATAAGGGCTTCACAAGGGCTTATTAAGACTGTAGACAATTTCTGGGCTAAATCGATTCATATATACACATATTTAGCCTTGAGGAATCATTTAATCTGGGTATTTTTGTAAAATAATATCGGCAGGCACTGTTTTAGACACCTTATTCTCTAGGGGCTTTCCCTAATCATAGGCAGAGCCTCATTTTCGCGCCGGTATTGCGCACTTGTTTTTGAGAAGCATGACATGCAGTCGCATGTGTGAGGAGCTCTGATACATAGAAAAGACTTTCTGAAGGCGTCATTTGGTATCGTATTCCCCTTTGGGCTTGGTTGGGTCTCAGCAAAGCAGATACCAGGGACTGTAAAGGGGTTAAAGATAAAAACGGCTCCGGTTCCGTTATTTTAAGGGTTAAAGCTTCCAAATTTGGTGTGCAATACTTTTAAGGCTTTAAGACACTGTGGTGAAATTTTGGTGAATTTTGAACAATTCCTTCATACTTTTTCGCAATTGCAGTAATAAAGTGTGTTCAGTTTAAAATTTAAAGTGACAGTAACGGTTTTATTTTAAAACGTTTTTTGTACTTTGTTATCAAGTTTATGCCTGTTTAACATGTCTGAACTACCAGATAGAATGTGTTCTGAATGTGGGGAAGCCAAGGTTCCTTCTCATTTAAATAGATGTGATTTATGTGACACTGAAAATGATGCCCAAGATGATTCCTCAAGTGAGGGGAGTAAGCATGGTACTGCATCATTCCCTCCTTCGTCTACACCAGTCTTGCCCACTCAGGAGGCCCCTAGTACATCTAGCGCGCCAATACTCCTTACTATGCAACAATTAACGGCTGTAATGGATAATTCTATCAAAAACATTTTAGCCAAAATGCCCACTTATCAGCGCAAGCGCGACTGCTCTGTTTTAGATACTGAAGAGCATGGGGACGCTGATGATAATGGTTCTGAAATGCCCCTACACCAGTCTGAGGGGGCCAGGGAGGTTTTGTCTGAGGGAGAAATTTCAGATTCAGGGAAAATTTCTCAACAAGCTGAACCCGATGTGATTACATTTAAATTTAAGTTGGAACATCTCCGCGCTCTGCTTAAGGAGGTATTATCCACTCTGGATGATTTTGAGAATTTGATCATCCCAGAGAAACTATGTAAAATGGACAAGTTCCTAGAGGTCCCGGGGCTCCCAGAAGCTTTTCCTATACCCAAGCGGGTGGCGGACATTGTAAATAAAGAATGGGAAAGGCCCGGTATACCTTTCGTCCCTCCCCCCATATTTAAAAAATTGTTTCCTATGGTCGACCCCAGAAAGGACTTATGGCAGACAGTCCCCAAGGTCGAGGGAGCGGTTTCTACTTTAAACAAACGCACCACTATACCCATAGAAGATAGTTGTGCTTTCAAAGATCCTATGGATAAAAAATTAGAAGGTTTGCTTAAAAAGATGTTTGTTCAGCAAGGTTACCTTCTACAACCAATTTCATGCATTGTCCCTGTCACTACAGCCGCGTGTTTCTGGTTCGATGAGCTAGTAAAGGCGATCGATAGTGATTCTCCTCCTTATGAGGAGATTATGGACAGAATCCGTGCTCTCAAATTGGCCAATTCTTTCACCCTAGACGCCACTTTGCAATTGGCTAGGTTAGCGGCGAAAAATTCTGGGTTTGCTATTGTGGTGCGCAGAGCGCTTTGGTTGAAATCTTGGTCAGCGGATGCGTCTTCCAAGAACAAACTACTTAACATTCCTTTCAAGGGGAAAACGCTGTTTGGCCCTGACTTGAAAGAGATTATCTCTGATATCACTGGGGGTAAGGGCCACGCCCTTCCTCAGGATAGGTCTTTCAAGGCCAAAAATAAACCTAATTTTCGTCCCTTTCGTAGAAACGGACCAGCCCCAAGTGCTACGTCCTCTAAGCAAGAGGGTAATACTTCTCAAGCCAAGCCAGCCTGGAGACCAATGCAAGGCTGGAACAAGGGAAAGCAGGCCAAGAAACCTGCCACTGCTACCAAGACAGCATGAAATGTTGGCCCCCGATCCGGGACCGGATCTGGTGGGGGGCAGACTCTCTCTCTTTGCTCAGGCTTGGGCAAGAGATGTTCTGGATCCTTGGGCACTAGAAATAGTCTCCCAAGGTTATCTTCTGGAATTCAAGGGGCTTCCCCCAAGGGGGAGGTTCCACAGGTCTCAATTGTCTTCAGACCATATAAAGAGACAGGCATTCTTACATTGTGTAGAAGACCTGTTAAAAATGGGAGTGATTCATCCTGTTCCATTAGGAGAACAAGGGATGGGGTTCTACTCCAATCTGTTCATAGTTCCCAAAAAAGAGGGAACGTTCAGACCAATCTTAGATCTCAAGATCTTAAACAAGTTTCTCAAGGTTCCATCGTTCAAAATGGAAACCATTCGAACAATTCTTCCTTCCATCCAGGAAGGTCAATTCATGACCACGGTGGATTTAAAGGATGCGTATCTACATATTCCTATCCACAAGGAACATCATCGGTTCCTAAGGTTCGCATTCCTGGACAAGCATTACCAGTTCGTGGCGCTTCCTTTCGGATTAGCCACTGCTCCAAGGATTTTCACAAAGGTACTAGGGTCCCTTCTAGCGGTACTAAGACCAAGGGGCATTGCAGTAGTTCCTTACTTGGACGACATTCTGATTCAAGCGTCGTCCCTTCCTCAAGCAAAGGCTCACACGGACATAGTCCTGGCCTTTCTCAGATCTCACGGATGGAAAGTGAACGTGGAAAAGAGTTCTCTATCTCCGTCGACAAGGGTTCCCTTCTTGGGAACAATAATAGACTCCTTAGAAATGAGGATTTTTCTGACAGAGGCCAGAAAAACAAAACTTCTAAACTCTTGTCAAACACTTCATTCCGTTCCTCTTCCTTCCATAGCGCAGTGCATGGAAGTAATAGGTTTGATGGTAGCGGCAATGGACATAGTTCCTTTTGCGCGCATTCATCTAAGACCATTACAACTGTGCATGCTCAGTCAGTGGAATGGGGACTATACAGACTTGTCTCCGAAGATACAAGTAAATCAGAGGACCAGAGACTCACTCCGTTGGTGGCTGTCCCTGGACAACCTGTCACAAGGGATGACCTTCCGCAGACCAGAGTGGGTCATTGTCACGACCGACGCCAGTCTGATGGGCTGGGGCGCGGTCTGGGGACCCCTGAAAGCTCAGGGTCTTTGGTCTCGGGAAGAATCTCTTCTACCGATAAATATTCTGGAACTGAGAGCGATATTCAATGCTCTCAAGGCTTGGCCTCAGCTAGCAAAGGCCAAGTTCATACGGTTTCAATCAGACAACATGACGACTGTTGCGTACATCAACCATCAGGGGGGAACAAGGAGTTCCCTGGCGATGGAAGAAGTGACCAAAATCATTCAATGGGCGGAGACTCACTCCTGCCACCTATCTGCAATCCACATCCCAGGAGTGGAAAATTGGGAAGCGGATTTTCTGAGTCGTCAGACATTACATCCGGGGGAGTGGGAACTCCATCCGGAAATCTTTGCCCAAATTACTCAACTGTGGGGCATTCCAGACATGGATCTGATGGCCTCTCGTCAGAACTTCAAGGTTCCTTGCTACGGGTCCAGATCCAGGGATCCCAAGGCGACTCTAGTAGATGCACTAGTAGCACCTTGGACCTTCAAACTAGCTTATGTATTCCCGCCGTTTCCTCTCATCCCCAGGCTGGTAGCCAGGATCAATCAAGAGAGGGCGTCGGTGATCTTGATAGCTCCTGCGTGGCCACGCAGGACTTGGTATGCAGATCTGGTGAATATGTCATCGGCTCCACCATGGAAGCTACCTTTGAGACGAGACCTTCTTGTTCAAGGTCCGTTCGAACATCCGAATCTGATCTCACTCCAGCTGACTGCTTGGAGATTGAACGCTTGATCTTATCAAAACGGGGGTTCTCAGATTCTGTTATTGATACTCTTGTTCAGGCCAGAAAGCCTGTAACTAGAAAAATTTACCACAAAATATGGAAAAAATATATCTGTTGGTGTGAATCTAAAGGATTCCCTTGGGACAAGGTAAAGATTCCTAAGATTCTATCCTTTCTTCAAGAAGGATTGGAGAAAGGATTATCTGCAAGTTCCTTGAAGGGACAGATTTCTGCCTTGTCTGTGTTACTTCACAAAAAGCTGGCAGCTGTGCCAGATGTTCAAGCCTTTGTTCAGGCTCTGGTTAGAATCAAGCCTGTTTACAAACCTTTGACTCCTCCTTGGAGTCTCAACTTAGTTCTTTCAGTTCTTCAGGGGGTTCCGTTTGAACCCTTACATTCCGTTGATATTAAGTTATTATCTTGGAAAGTTTTGTTTTTGGTTGCAATTTCTTCTGCTAGAAGAGTTTCAGAATTATCTGCTCTGCAGTGTTCTCCTCCTTATCTGGTGTTCCATGCAGATAAGGTGGTTTTACGTACTAAACCTGGTTTTCTTCCAAAAGTTGTTTCTAACAAAAACATTAACCAGGAGATAGTCGTACCTTCTTTGTGTCCGAAACCAGTATCGAAGAAGGAACGTTTGTTGCACAATTTGGATGTTGTTCGCGCTCTAAAATTCTATTTAGATGCTACAAAGGATTTTAGACAAACATCTTCCTTGTTTGTTGTTTATTCTGGTAAAAGGAGAGGTCAAAAAGCAACTTCTACCTCTCTCTCTTTTTGGATTAAAAGCATCATCAGATTGGCTTATGTGACTGCCGGACGGCAGCCTCCTGAAAGAATCACAGCTCATTCCACTAGGGCTGTGGCTTCCACATGGGCCTTCAAGAACGAGGCTTCTGTTGATCAGATATGTAGGGCAGCGACTTGGTCTTCACTGCACACTTTTACCAAATTTTACAAGTTTGATACTTTTGCTTCTTCTGAGGCTATTTTTGGGAGAAAGGTTTTGCAAGCCGTGGTGCCTTCCATTTAGGTGACCTGATTTGCTCCCTCCCTTCATCCGTGTCCTAAAGCTTTGGTATTGGTTCCCACAAGTAAGGATGACGCCGTGGACCGGACACACCTATGTTGGAGAAAACAGAATTTATGTTTACCTGATAAATTACTTTCTCCAACGGTGTGTCCGGTCCACGGCCCGCCCTGGTTTTTTAATCAGGTCTGATAATTTATTTTCTTTAACTACAGTCACCACGGTATCATATGGTTTCTCCTATGCAAATATTCCTCCTTAACGTCGGTCGAATGACTGGGGTAGGCGGAGCCTAGGAGGGATCGTGTGACCAGCTTTGCTGGGCTCTTTGCCATTTCCTGTTGGGGAGGAGAATATCCCACAAGTAAGGATGACGCCGTGGACCGGACACACCGTTGGAGAAAGTAATTTATCAGGTAAACATAAATTCTGTTTTTGCGCCTTGGTTTTTCCACACGCTTCTTGCGACCCTGTTGACTATTTTGAATGAAACGCTTGATTGTTCGATGATCACGCTTCAGAAGCTTTGCAATTTTAAGAGTGCTGCATCCCTCTGCAAGATATCTCACTATTTTTTACTTTTCTGAGCCTGTCAAGTCCTTCTTTTGACCCATTTTGGCAAAGGAAAGGAAGTTGCCTAATAATTATGCACACCTGATATAGGGTGTTGATGTCATTAGACCACACCCCTTCTCATTACAGAGATGCACATCACCTAATATGCTTAATTGGTAGTAGGCTTTCGAGCCTATACAGCTTGGAGTAAGACAACATGCATAAAGAGGATGATGTGGTCAAAATACTCATTTGCCTAATAATTCTGCACACAGTGTATTGCTCAAAACCCTCCAATCCATTGGCATTTTCAACACAGCTCTCTCGTGTTCCTCTTCCGATCTTTCTAACCGTACCTTTAGTGTAGCCTTCTCTGGGGCATCCTCTGCCCCGTTACCACTCTCTGTTGGGGTACCACAAGGCTCTGTCCTCGGTCCCCTCCGCTTTATCATTAGTTTCCTTAAAGGGACAGTCAACACCAGAATTTTTGTTGTTTTAAAAGATAGATAATCCCTTAATTACCAATTCCCCATTTTTGCACAACCAACACAATTATTATACACGTTTTACCTCTGTAATTACCTTGTATCTGTGCCTCAGCAGACTGCGCCCTTATTTCAGTTCTTTTGACAGACTTGCATTTTAGCCAATCAGAGCTCTCTCCTTGGTAAATTCACATACATGAGCTCAATGTTATCTATATGAAACACGTGAACTAATGCCCTCTAGTGGTGAAAAACTATCAAAATGCATTTAGATTAGAGGTGGCCTTCAAGGTCTAAGAAATTAGCATATGAACCTCCTAGGTTTAGCTTTCAACTAAGAATATCAAGAGAACAAAGCAAAATTGTTGATAAAAGTAAATTGGAAAGTTGTTTAAAATTACATGCCCTATTTGAAACATGACAGTTTTTTGGGACTTTACTGTCCCTTTAATAAAGTCCCACGGGTTTCAATGTAATTTGTATGCCGACGACACCCACTCCGCTACAAATACCTGATGATAATAATAATAATAATAATAGAAACCAGTTACACTTCAGAGGTTTAGTTGCAGGTCTTTTTGGCTGAAAGTTTCCTTGTTCCATCTAATACAAAATGAAGCAGCTGGTGCTGTGCAATTAACCAACTAATCGCTGACCACCTAATTGATAATGAGATTCTTTGACAACTATTTTTATGATCAATCTTACCGATTAGTTGTTGCAGCCCTAATTTTCAAAATATTGCAAATGTCCTGAAAGTGGTAACTATATATTCAGTCAATATGACCTCTTGAACTCTCTCTCCTTCTTTGATTTCACCTTTAATAGATCTGATCTCTTTATTTTATTCACCACAGCCTTTAGCTCCCGTTATTGTGCTGTTTTGGTAGCTTTCCTCTTTGAGCTGCACTGGAAAAAAATCTGCTTGTGTCTGAAACACTTCCTCAATTTCACTTCAATCTGGTGAACTGCCCTTTGGCCACTGATCTAAAAACTTGCATTGATGGTTGCTTTGTGACTGTAGCAAAGTGTTTCCCATAATAGGCTTCTTATAGACTTCTGTTAACAGGTTCCTTCTTTCACTCCCTTTTAGAGTGATATCTAGGTAATTTATTAATGATCTGTGAGTTCTATACTAACATCATTCGTATTTATGAAATCAACAAATCCGTTTCACTTTCTTCACCATTCCATACAAAAATAAAATAATCAGTTATACCTCTTATAGAAGATAACTTGTTGTCTGATTGGGTGTCCACATCCATATATGGGGAACAGCTCCCACCAACCCATTAAACGGTTGGAATAAGAGGGGGCAAATTTTTCCCCATAGCTGTTTCACACATCTAAAGATAAAACACCCCCTCAACCATAAAAAAAAATATGAGTCAAGAGAAATTTTGTAATTTTGAGGCCATAAAAAACCCTTCCCAGGTGTTTTGCTTTTAACTTTTTTTATATTTGTGGGCTGGGAGGGCTTGTGACACCAATTGAAAGTGCAGGTGACTTTCATTCAAATGAGGCATCTTGGAGGTCTGTGGTTTGTAAGGGAGCTAAGATTGAGGGGTTTTAATAACCTGCCCCATTCTCTGCCTGCCATGTTTTACTCCTGTGACATTGCAACATACATCTGCGGTGACATCAACAGCACTCCCATTAATGCCTAGGAGTGCCCTACACTATATAGCTGTCTATAATGATCCCCATTCAAGGAGAACACCATTTGTTATTTGCATACAGGAAGCAATATGATGACAATGGGTTTTTATGAGGATTGAAAGGGTTAAAAGTTCATGGTTCAACTTCATATAGAGTATGCAATTTTAAGGTACTTTTCAATGTACTTCTATTATCAAATTTACTTAAATATCCTTTTGTTGAAAAGCATACCTAAGTAGGCTCATCATCAGCAGTGCAGTTCTAAGGGCTAGCTGCTGATTGGTGGCTACACACGCTTCTTGTCATTGGCTCACATGATGTGCTCAGTTATGTTCCAGTAGGACATTGGTGCTCTGGAGTTTATTTTAAAAATGTGTTTCCCCCCGCTTGGCAGGGGTTAAATACATAGTTGTATGCAAGCAATATACAGTAATATGTTTTAGCACATTACATCATTTTATCTTTGTACTTTGTGTCCTTTTAAAATGCTTCTTCTAATGTATCACAAATTATCCAGCCCTGGGGACCAGGAACAGAAGAAATATTGTCCTGTAATATCTAGTTAACCCCTTAGTGACCAGAGCACTTTTCCATTTTCTGTCCGTTTGGGACCAAGGCTATTTTTACATTTTTGAGGTGTTTGTGTTTAGCTGTAATTCTCCTCTTACTCATTTACTGTACCCACACATATTATATACAGTTTTTCTCGCCATTAAATGGACTTTCTAAAGATACCATTATTTTTATCATATCTTACAATTTACTATAAAAAAATTATAAAATATGAGGAAAAATGGAAAAAAAAACACTTTTTCTAACTTTGAACCCCAAAATCTGTTACACATCTACAACCACCAAAAAACACCCATGCTAAATAGTTTCTAAATTTTGTCCTGAGTTTAGAAATACCCAATGTTTACATCTTCTTTGCTTTTTTTGTAACTTATAGGGCCATAAATACAAGTAGCACTTTGCTATTTTCAAACCATTTTTTTTTTCAAAATTAGCGCTAGTTACATTGGGACACTGATATCTGTCAGGAATCCCTGAATATCCCTTGACATGTATATATTTTTTTTTTGAAGACATCCCAAAGTATTGATCTAGGCCCATTTTGGTATATTTCATTCCACCATTTCACCGCCAAATGCGATCAAATACAAAAAATCGTTCACTTTTTCACAAATCTTTTCACAAACTTTCAGTTTCTCACTGAAATTATTTACAAACTGCTTGTGCAATTATGGCATAAATGGTTGTTAATTCTTCTCTGGGATCCCCTTTGTTCAGAAATAGCAGACATATATGGCTTTGGCATTGCTTTTTGGTAATTAGAAGGCCGCTAAATGCCACTGCGCACCACACGTGTATTATGCCCAGCAGTGAAGGGGTTAATTAGGGAGCATGTAAGGAGCTTTTTGGGGTATTTTTAGCTTTAGTGTAGTGTAGTAGACAACCCCAAGTATTGATCTAGGCCCATTTTGGTATATTTCATGCCACCATTTCACCGCCAAATGCGATCAAATTAAAAAAAACATTACATTTTTCACAATTTTAGGTTTCTCACTGAAATCATTTACAAACAGCTTGTGCAATTATGGCACAAATGGTTGTAAATGCTTCTCTGGGATCCCCTTTGTTCAGAAATAGCAGACATATATGACTTTGGCGTTGCTTTTTGGTAATTAGAATGCTGCTAAATGGCGCTGCGCATCACACGTGTATTATGGCTAGCAGTGAAGGGGTTAATTAGGTAGCTTGTAGGGAGCTTGCAGGGTTAATTTTAGCTTTAGTGTAGAGATCAGCCTCCCACCTGAAACATCAGACCCCCTGATCCCTCCCAAACATCTCTCTTCCCTCCCCTACCCCACAAATGTCCCCGCCATCTTAAGTACTGGCAGAAACTCTGCCAGTACTAAAATAAAAGGAAAATTTGGGCTTTTTTGTGCATTTTTTTAGCATATTTACATATGCTTCTGTGTAGGATCCCCCTTAGCCCCCAACCTCACTGATCCCCCACCCAACAGCTCTCTAACCCTCCCCCTCTGACTTAATGTGCGCCATCTTGGGTACTGGCAGCTGTCTGCCAGTACCCATTTTAGTGAAAATGTTTTTTTATAAAAAAAATGTCCCTTTTCTGTAGTGTAGCTTCCCCCCCCCAATACCAACCCCCCACCCCTTCCAGATCGCTTAGATGCTTTTAAAAAAAATGTTTATTTAATTTTTTATTACACTTTACTCCTAACTTTTTTCTGTAGTGTAGCGGTTCCCACCCGCGCCCGCCTGCCACCCCCATGCACGCGCGCCCGTGCGCGCCCCCGAAAGCTACGCCACCGATCCCGCCCCCCTCCACCTTACAGAGCTCACCGATGGCCGCCCACCCGCCTCCCAAGTTGGCTCCCACCCACCAACGATACCGGCCATCGATGTCCGGTGCAGAGAGGGCCACAGAGTGGCTCTCTCTGCATCGGATGGCCAGAAAGTGTTATTGCAGGATGCCTCGATGTCGAGGCATCACTGCAATAACCGGAAAGCAGCTGGAAGCGAGCAGGATCGCTTCCAGCTGCTTTCCAGACTGAGGACGTGCAGGGTACGTCCTTGGTCGTTAACTGACATTTTTTAGAGGACGTACCCTGCACGTCCTCGGTCATTAAGGGGTTAAACTGTCCTTTAAAAAAATGTAATGTTTTTCAGTTGGCATAAAACATACTCATTTGTGGAAGGCACATAAAGAGGCATACGTGAATATGCTCTGTTAGAGAATGTTATTATTGCACATTGGCATATAACTGTTCTACCTCTGCATAGGGGTTAAACACATCCTTAAAGTCAGTGTAAAGTGAAGACTATCACTCTTCGTCATATTATGCATCTACTAAAATAAATAGGACATGATTTTTTTTTATATTGCATCCTAATTCACAAAATCAATCTATTTACCAAGTATTATTAGCCGTGATTCCTCCGCCCACCATTTTGTCCCTCAATTCACAAGTGATTGACATTGCAGTCTTCTAATCCGCAGTTGCACCCCGTGGCGTTCAGCCCCTTTACTGCAACGTCACGCGATGCTTCTGCTATATATAAGAGCTATTCGGATCCAAAGCGCATCCACGACACAAGCATGCGCTACACAGATAATCACTAATATTCAAGAATAATAGCGTCTTCATTCTGTAACGCATGCGCATATCTACTAACGATGTAGACACGCATGCGCAAATTGAGTACTTCACGGGGATGCAAGTAGACACGCATGCGCAAATTGAGTACTCCATGCTTTTAAGATACGTAATAGAGCGGGCGGGACCACTCTTTACGTCAGGGACTAGAAAACAAGGAAGTAGAGGATGGGAGGAGTTGCTTGCAAAAACTGAGCTAAGTTATAATATAAAATATTGTATAAACAAAAGCATTTATAAAAATAAAAAAATATGGCGGTTTAACTAAAGAAGTGTTTGTGAATTAGTAGTGAATACCAACTATCAGAAAATTTACATTCACTTTAAAGGCACATAAATTGGCATATGTGAATATGCTCCGTTAGAGAATGTTATTGCACATTGGCATATAACTGTGTTCTACCTCTCCAGAGGGGTTAAACATATCCTTAAAGGTACATAAAGGGGCATATGTGAATATGCTCTGTTAGAGAATGTTATTATTGCACATTGGCATATAACTGTGTTCTACCTCTCCAGAGGGGTTAAACACATCCTTAAAAGCACATAAAGGGGCATACGTGAATATGCTCTGTTAGAGAATGTTATTATTGCACATTGGCATATAACTGTGTTCTACCTCTCCAGAGGGGTTAAACACATCCTTAAAAGCACATAAAGGGGCATACGTGAATATGCTCTGTTAGAGAATGTTATTATTGCACATTGGCATATAACTGTATTCTACTTCTGCAGAGGGGTTAAACACATCCTTAGAAGCACATAAAGGGGCATACGTGAATATGCTCTGTTAGAGAATGTTATTATTGCACATTGGCATATAACTGTATTCTACTTCTGCAGAGGGGTTAAACACATCCTTAGAAGCACATAAAGGGGCATACGTGAATATGCTCTGTTAGAGAATGTTATTTCTCCTGTTAAGTGTGGTCAGTCCACGGGTCATCATTACTTCTGGGATATTATCTCCTCCCCTACAGGAAGTGCAAGAGGATTCACCCAGCAGAGCTGCTATATAGCTCCTCCCCTCTACGTCACCCCCAGTCATTCTCTTGCACCCAACGAATAGATAGGATGTGTGAGAGGACTGTGGTGATTTAATTAGTTTATTACCTTCAATCAAAAGTTTGTTATTTTATAATAGCACCGGAGTGTGTTATTCATTCTCTGGTAGAATTTGAAGAAGAATCTACCGGAGTTTTTTCTATGATTTTAGCCGGAGTAGTTAAGATCATATTGCTGTTTCTCGGCCATCTGAGGAGAGGTAAACTTCAGATCAGGGGACAGCGGGCAGATTAATCTGCAAAGAGGTATGTAGCAGTTTATTATTTTCTGACATGGAATTGATGAGAAAATCCTGCCATACCGTTATAATGTAAACTCAGCCTTAAATGCAGTAGATGTAGCTGGTATCAGGCTGTCATGTATGTATATCTTACACTTCAGTATTCTGGGGAATGGTACTTCACTGGATTTATACTGTATGCATAGACTTAACCTAATTTGCAGGGACTTGCAATAGGTTTTAAATAACAATTAATTTATTGAGGCTAAACGTTTTTTTGCTGGCATGTAAAAACGTTTATTTCTCTGAGGTACTGGGTGAAAAAATGTTTTGGGCACTATTTTTTCCACTTGGCAATAGTTTTGTTTAAATTAAAGCAGTTCACTGATCTCTCTCACTGTTATGTGTGAGGGGGAGGGGCCATTTTTGGCGCTTTTACTACGCATCAAAAAACTCAGTCAGAGGTTCATTTTCTTCCTGCATGATCCGGTTCATCTCTACAGAACTCAGAGATCTCCAAAGCCTTTTTTTGAGGGAGGTAATCATCACAGCAGAGCTGTGAAGATTGTAGTTGACTGTGATAAAAAACGTTTATTTGTGTATTTTTTCTGCTGCCTGGGTTAGTTATCCTTTGCTAATGGGAACAATCCTTTGCTAAAATTGTATATTTCTGACAAAGATTGATGCTATAACTTAATTATTTTCAACTGTCATAATTTTTTCTGTGCTTCTTATAGGCACGGTTCGTTTTCATATTATTGTAAATTACTTGAAAAAGCATTTCCAAGTTGCTAGTTAATTGCTAGTGTGTTAAACATGTCTGATTCAGAGGAAGATACATGTGCTATATGTGCTAATGCCAAAGTGGAGCCCAATAGAAGTTTATGTACTAACTGTATTGATGCTACTTTAAATAAAAGTCAATCTGTACAAATTGAACATATTTCACCAGACAACGAGGGGAGAGTTATGCCGACTAACTCGCCTCACGTGTTAGTACCTGCATCTCCCGCTCGGGAGGTGCGTGATATTGTAGCGCCGAGTACATCTGGGCGGCCATTTCAAATCACATTACAGGATATGGCTACTGTTATGACTGAAGTTTTGGCTAAATTACCAGAACTTAGAGGCAAGCGTGATCACTCTGGGGTGAGAACAGAGTGCGCTGATAATATTAGGGCCATGTCAGACACTGCGTCACAGGCGGCAGAACATGAGGACGGAGAACTTCATTCTGTGGGTGACGGTTCTGATCCAAATAGATTGGATTCAGATATTTCAAATTTTAAATTTAAGCTGGAAAACCTCCGTGTATTACTAGGGGAGGTGTTAGCGGCTCTGAATGATTGTAACACAGTTGCAATACCAGAGAAAATGTGTAGGTTGGATAAATATTTTGCGGTACCGGCGAGTACTGATGTTTTTCCTATACCTAAGAGACTTACTGAAATTGTTACTAAGGAGTGGGATAGGCCCGGTGTGCCGTTCTCATCCCCTCCGATATTTAGAAAAATGTTTCCAATAGACGCCACCACACGGGACTTATGGCAAACGGTCCCTAAGGTGGAGGGAGGAGTTTCTACTTTAGCTAAGCGTACCACTATCCCGGTGGAGGATAGCTGTGCCTTTTCAGATCCAATGGATAAAAAATTAGAGGGTTACCTTAAGAAAATGTTTGTTCAACAAGGTTTTATATTGCAACCTCTTGCATGTATTGCGCCTGTCACGGCTGCAGCAGCATTTTGGTTTGAGTCTCTGGAAGAGACACTTCAATCATCTACACTAGATGAGATTACAGACAAACTTAAAGCCCTTAAGTTAGCTAACTCATTTATTTCAGATGCCGTAGTACATTTAACTAAACTTACGGCTAAGAATTCCGGATTTGCCATTCAGGCACGCAGAGCACTGTGGCTAAAATCCTGGTCAGCTGATGTTACTTCTAAATCCAAATTGCTTAATATACCTTTCAAAGGGCAAACCTTATTCGGGCCCGGGTTGAAAGAGATTATCGCTGACATTACAGGAGGTAAAGGCCATGCCCTGCCTCAGGACAAAGCCAAACCTAGGGCTAGACAGTCTAATTTTCGTTCCTTTCGTAATTTCAAAGCAGGAACAGCATCAACTTCCTCTGCACCAAAACAGGAAGGAGCTGTTGCTCGCTACAGACAAGGCTGGAAACCTAACCAGTCCTGGAACAAGGGCAAGCAGGCCAGGAAACCTGCTGCTGCCCCTAAGACAGCATGAATCGAGGGCCCCCGATCCGGGACCGGATCTAGTAGGGGGCAGACTTTCTCTCTTCGCCCAGGCTTGGGCAAGAGATGTTCAGGATCCCTGGGCGTTAGAGATCATATCTCAGGGATACCTTCTGGACTTCAAATCCTCTCCCCCAAGAGGGAGATTTCATCTGTCAAGGTTATCAACAAACCAAATAAAGAAAGAAGCGTTTCTACGCTGCGTACAAGATCTTTTATTAATGGGAGTGATCCATCCAGTTCCGCGGTCGGAACAAGGACAAGGGTTTTACTCAAATCTGTTTGTAGTTCCCAAAAAAGAGGGAACTTTCAGGCCAATCTTGGATTTAAAGATCCTAAACAAATTCCTAAGAGTTCCATCGTTCAAGATGGAAACGATTCGAACAATTTTGCCCATGATCCAAGAGGGTCAGTACATGACCACAGTGGATTTAAAGGATGCTTACCTTCACATTCCGATTCACAGAAATCATTACCGGTATCTAAGGTTTGCCTTTCTAAACAGGCATTACCAGTTTGTAGCTCTTCCATTCGGACTGGCTACGGCTCCAAGAATCTTCACAAAGGTTCTGGGTTCTCTTCTGGCGGTACTAAGACCGCGAGGAATTTCGGTAGCTCCGTACCTAGACGACATTCTGATACAAGCTTCAAGCTTTCAAACTGCCAAGTCTCATACAGAGTTAGTACTGGCATTTCTAAGGTCGCATGGATGGAAGGTGAACGAAAAGAAGAGTTCTCTCTTTCCACTCACAAGAGTTCCCTTCTTGGGGACTCTGATAGATTCTGTAGAAATGAAGATTTACCTGACAGAAGACAGGTTAACAAAGCTTCAAAATGCATGCCGTGTCCTTCATTCCATTCAACACCCGTCAGTAGCTCAATGCATGGAGGTAATCGGCTTAATGGTAGCGGTAATGGACGTAGTACCTTTTGCACGCCTACATCTCAGACCGCTGCAATTGTGCATGCTAAGTCAGTGGAATGGGGATTACTCAGATTTGTCCCCCACTCTGAATCTGAATCAAGAGACCAGAAATTCTCTTCTATGGTGGCTTTATCGGCCACACCTGTCCAGGGGGATGCCATTCAGCAGGCCAGACTGGACAATTGTAACAACAGACGCCAGCCTACTAGGTTGGGGCGCTGTCTGGAATTCTCTGAAGGCTCAGGGACTATGGAATCAGGAGGAGAGTCTCCTTCCAATAAACATTCTGGAATTGAGAGCAGTTCTCAATGCCCTTCTGGCTTGGCCCCAGTTAACAACTCGGGGGTTCATCAGGTTTCAGTCGGACAACATCACGACTGTAGCTTACATCAACCATCAGGGAGGGACAAGAAGCTCCCTAGCAATGATGGAAGTATCAAAGATAATTCGCTGGGCAGAGTCTCACTCTTGCCACCTGTCTGCAATCCACATCCCGGGAGTGGAGAACTGGGAGGCGGATTTCTTAAGTCGTCAGACTTTTCATCCGGGGGAGTGGGAACTTCATCCGGAGGTCTTTGCCCAGATACTTCGACGTTGGGGCAAACCAGAGATAGATCTCATGGCGTCTCGTCAGAACGCAAAGCTTCCTCGCTACGGGTCCAGATCCAGGGATCCGGGAGCGGTTCTGATAGATGCTTTGACAGCACCTTGGACCTTCGGGATGGCTTATGTGTTTCCACCCTTCCCGATGCTTCCTCGATTGATTGCCAGAATCAAACAGGAGAGAGCATCAGTGATTCTAATAGCACCTGCATGGCCACGCAGGACTTGGTATGCAGATCTAGTGGACATGTCATCCTGTCCGCCTTGGTCTCTACCTCTGAAACAGGACCTTCTGATCCAGGGTCCATTCAAACATCAAAATCTAACTTCTCTGAAGCTGACTGCTTGGAAATTGAACGCTTGATTTTATCAAAACGTGGGTTTTCTGAGCCAGTTATTGATACCTTAATACAGGCTAGGAAGCCTGTTACCAGAAGGATTTACCATAAAATATGGCGTAAATACTTATATTGGTGCGAATCCAAAAGTTACTCATGGAGTAAGGTTAGGATTCCAAGGATATTGTCTTTTCTACAAGAAGGTTTAGAAAAGGGGTTATCCGCTAGTTCTTTAAAGGGACAGATTTCAGCTCTGTCCATTCTTTTACACAAACGTCTGTCAGAAGTTCCGGACGTTCAAGCTTTTTGTCAGGCTTTAGCTAGGATCAAGCCTGTGTTTAAAACTGTTGCTCCGCCATGGAGTTTGAACTTAGTTCTTAATGTTTTACAGGGTGTTCCGTTTGAACCCCTTCATTCCATTGATATCAAGTTGTTATCTTGGAAAGTTCTGTTTTTAATGGCTATTTCCTCGGCTCGAAGAGTCTCTGAGTTATCTGCCTTACATTGTGATTCTCCTTATCTGATTTTTCATTCAGACAAGGTAGTTCTGCGTACTAAACCTGGGTTCCTACCTAAGGTGGTCACTAACAGGAATATCAATCAAGAGATTGTTGTTCCATCTTTGTGTCCTAATCCTTCCTCGAAGAAGGAACGTCTGCTACACAATCTAGATGTAGTCCGTGCCCTGAAATTTTATCTACAGGCAACTAAGGATTTTCGTCAAACGTCTTCCCTGTTTGTCGTTTATTCTGGTCAGAGGAGAGGTCAAAAAGCTTCGGCTACCTCTCTCTCTTTTTGGCTTCGTAGCATAATACGATTAGCCTATGAGACTGCTGGACAGCAGCCTCCTGAAAGAATTACAGCTCATTCTACTAGAGCTGTGGCTTCCACTTGGGCCTTTAAGAATGAGGCTTCTGTTGAACAGATTTGCAAGGCTGCAACTTGGTCTTCTCTTCATACTTTTTCCAAATTTTACAAATTTGACACTTTTGCTTCTTCGGAGGCTGTTTTTGGGAGAAAGGTTCTTCAGGCAGTGGTTCCCTCCGTATAAAGAGCCTGCCTGTCCCTCCCGTCATCCGTGTACTTTTGCTTTGGTATTGGTATCCCAGAAGTAATGATGACCCGTGGACTGACCACACTTAACAGGAGAAAACAAAATTTATGCTTACCTGATAAATTCATTTCTCCTGTAGTGTGGTCAGTCCACGGCCCGCCCTGTTTTTTATGGCAGGCTAAAGATTTTTTTGGATTATACTCCAGTCACCACTACACCCTTGGGCTTCTCCTTTCTCGTTGGTCCTTTGGTCGAATGACTGGAGGTGACGTAGAGGGGAGGAGCTATATAGCAGCTCTGCTGGGTGAATCCTCTTGCACTTCCTGTAGGGGAGGAGATAATATCCCAGAAGTAATGATGACCCGTGGACTGACCACACTACAGGAGAAATGAATTTATCAGGTAAGCATAAATTTAGTTTTTTGCATATAATTATTACGCATGAACAGAATTTAGTTTTTTAGCATAGTACAACACACCAATATCTCTGCAAATCCAGATATTTGTGTGTTGCACTAGTACATGAAAAAAATCAGGCGCTGAAAATAGGTGAATGTCGCTGCCTTTGGCCATATTCAGCATTCGTTTTAGTAAATGCCAAATAACGAAATTCTGACTATGCCTAATAGTTATGTGTTTAACCCCTGCAAAGTTACTCTTCTCCAGAGCATCAGTGCACTCCTGGAAGCTAGCTGAACACATCTGGTAAGCCAGTGCCAAGAGTCGTATATGTTTGTTCCACCAATCAGTAGCTTGCTCCCACAGTGCATTGCTGCTCATGAGCCTACCAAGATATGCTTTCTAACAAAGGTTATTAAAAGAACAAAGTAAATTTGATAGACATAAATGGAAAAGCTCTTAAAATTGCATGTTTTAGCTGAAAAGGTTAATTTTTTTTACTTTCATATCCCTTTACCTAATTTAATACAAAATGAATAACATTTAGCTGCTGTTCATTCTTTTACATTCATGATAATTTTTTGAATTCAATGTCTATGTAGTCACAGCTATAAATGTATATTTTAGATACACCAGACCATAGCTTTGAGGTCATTTTAATAATTCAAAGAGGAAACCGTATTTGAGGTCACGGGAATCAGAGCTTTTTTGCTGAAGGGCATGTGATATATTTTTGGCTGTCTCAGTCTCAAAGTCTATTTTGTTTTTAAAGTAGACAAGCTGGGTCATTTCCTGTTTTCTTTCCTAAGATTGTTTTGCGTTTAGAATAACAATGTGTGGAATGATATTATACATTTAGAAATTCACAGTGGTGTTAAATGTCTGAGGGGTCAGTAGAAGTGAACAATTTTCCAATATTTTGCTGTTTTAAAGAGGTGTATTTCATATTATTGTCTAAATAACAAAAATAACTTGTCTTTCATGTCTCTACTAGAAAAAAAGCTGTCAAGTAAAACTATTAACACTAAGTGTAATGAATTAAAGTAATTCCCCATTTATTTTTTGTTTTGTTTTGTTTTTTTATTTTCAAATCTGGGGTACATTTGAATACCGAAGTATAAATAATAAACTTTAGTTAATAAAGTTTTATAAAGTCCATAATGCAAGATACAATACAACAATAAAATAAACATCACATATAGTAACATTCTTATAACTACCACTTAATGGGACATAATACTCATATGCTAAATCACTTGAAACTGATGCAGTATAACTGTAAAAATCTGACAGGAAAATATCTCCATAGCATCTCTATGTGAAAAAGGAAGATATTTTACCTCACAATCTCCTCAGCATAGCAGAGTAAGTTCTGTGTAAAATGTTATACTCAGCTGTTGCTCAGCTGCAGGTAAAAAAAAAATGAAGAAATGAACTGCAGCCAATCAGCATCAGCAGTGCTGAGGTCATGAACTCTTTTACTGTTATCTCATGAGATTTGACTTAACTCTCATGAGATTTCATAGTAAACTTCCTTTACACGGAATAGGGAAATAACATGAATGCATGAGGCTCAACCCCTTAGCTGTCCCGGGACAGACATACTGATTTGCTGCTTAGAAGTCCTTTACAATGGGATGTGGCTACTGAGGAACTTTTGAGGTAAAATATCTTTCTTTTTTACATAGAGATGTTCAGGTGATATTTTCTAGTCAGCTTTTTACAGCTATACTGCATCACTTACAAGTGTTTCAACATTTGGGTATTATGGCCCTTTAACAAATGTTCAAATCATATATCTCTAATCAAGAGCTCCAGGAAACAGGAGAGAAAAAGAAATAAAAAAGTGTCAAAATGTCCATGCTCACATGTAAGACAGACAGTAGACTGATAGAGGAGTTAGAAGAGGCAGGCATTACCCAAAGGTGCAAAAAAGTCCAACATTTATTTGTAATAAAATTACCTGGTACTAAAGTTCACAGGACAGGAGAAAAAATACTTAACAGAACACAGAGGTGGGACACTGACAAACCACTGACGCGTTTCGCGCCCCCTACAGGCACTTACTCAGACATAATACGTACAATAGATAATGTGCTACTTATACCCTCATCCGGAAAACATTAACCTTTACATGACCAAAGTCAATTAAAAACCCAGACAAGCTAAATGCTCTCTGAATAAGTTTGAATACCACATAATAATGTACTTGATGACCCATACTAATTGTTAAGATTTTAACTTAATGACAATCCTTCCCACGAAATAAAAGATTTTAAATTAAATTTCTAATAATTGATGTTAACTAAATGACCTAAAACAAATATAAAGGGGAATAGTATTAATGACTATACTAATAGAGCTGGATAAATAAGCTTAACGAGAACCAGACCTTAATAGTTAGAATTTAAAAATTTAAAGTGATAGTATTACATATATCTAAGAAAATGTGATAAATAAAGCCTGCTAAACCTTTCTCCCAAAAGCTGCTTCAGCCAAAGCAAAAATGTCAAATTTGTAAAACTTTGTAAAAGTATGTAAGGAGGACCAGGTAGCCACCTTACAAATCTGCTCCATAGAGGCCTCATTCTTGAAGGCCCAAGAAGAAGCTACAGCTCTAGTTGAGTGAGCCGTAATCCTTTGAGGAGGCTTAGGTCCCGCTGTCTCATAAGGCAAAATGAATCATGCTCCTCAGCCAAAAGGATAGGGAAGTAGAAGAAGCCTTCTGCCTCTTGCGCTTCCCCGAATAAACAACAAACAAAGCAGAAGTTTGTCTGAAATCTTTCGTAGTTCGTAGCCTGAAGATAGAATTTCAAGGCTCGAACCACGTCCAAGTTATGGAGTAACCGTTCCTTCGAAGAAGAAGGTTTAGGACACAAAGAATGAACCACAATCTCCTGATTAATGTTGCGATCAGACACAACCTTAGGGAGAAATCCCAGTCCAGTGCGAAGGACAGCCTTATCTGCATGGAAAACCAGATAAGGGGGCTCACATTGAGAGCCGCTAATTCAGACACTCTGCGTGCCGAAGCAATGGCCAGTAGAAAAAGGACCTTCCAAGACAGAGTCTTAATGTCAAGAGAATGCATAGGCTCGAAAGGAGGCCCTTGCAAAACCTTCAAAGCCAAATTCAAACTCTGAGGAGCAGAATGTCTAAACACAGGCCTGATCCTTTACAGAGCCTGAACAAAAGACTGAATATCAGGAAGTTCAGCTAGCGTCTTGTGTAACAGCACAGATAGAGCCTAAGTAAGGAACTGGCAGCAAGTCCCTTCTCCAGACCATCCTGGAGGAAGGAAAGAATTCTGGATACCTTGACCTTATGCCAGGGATCTCCACAAGATTCACACCAGAGTAAGTAGGTCCTCCACACCTTATGATAGATGCGACGGGTAACCGGCTTTCTGGCCGGAATGAGAGTATCAATCACCTTCTCAGAAAAACCCTCCTCTGGCTAAGACTAAGCGTTCAATCTCCACGCAGTCAGCCTCAATGAATCTAGATTCTGATGCACAAAGGGCGCTGTACCAGCAGATCCCTGCGACAGGGCAACCTCCATGGAGGGGAGGATGACATCCCCACTAGATCCGCAAACCACGTCCTCTGCGGCCACGATGGGGCAATCACAATAGTTGAAGCTTGCTCCTGTTTGATGCGTGCCACTACACAAGGTAGAAGTGGTAACGGTGGAAATATGTACACTAGGTTGAATCCCCAAGGCACTGCTCAGACATCTATCAGTTCCGCCTGTGGATCCCTGGATCGCGACCCGTATCTGGGTAGCTTGCAGTTGAGTCTAGACGCTATGAGATCTATCTCCGGAGTCCCCCAACTGTTGCAAATCTCCGCAAACACTTCGGGGTGAATAGACCATTCCCCCGGATGAAATGATTGTCTGCTGATAAAATCCGCTTCCCAGTAATCCACACCCAGGATGTGGATTGCTGAAAGTGAGCATTCGTGGGTCTCTGCCCACTCCAGGATCTGAGATACTTCCCTCATGGCTAGAGAGCTTCTCTTTCCCCCCTGATGGTTGATATAAGCCACTGAGGATTCTGATGAACTTGGACGAACCCAGGAGGGACCAAGCCTCCAGAGCACTGAAGATTGCCCGAAGTTCCAGGATATTTATTGGGAGAAGAGATGCCTTCCGATTCCACCTGCCCTGTACCTTCCTGGCACCCCAAACCGCTCCCCAACCTGAGAGACTCGCGTCTGTAGTTACAATTTCCCAAGATGGTCTGAGGAAGGATGTCCCCTTGGACAGCTGTTCTAAACAGAGCCACCAAGAGAGACACTCCCTCGACCCGTTGTCCAGAGAGATCAGCTGGGACAGGTCCGAATGATCGCCGTTCCACTGCCTCAGCATGCACAGCTGAAGAGGCCGGAGATGGAATCTGGCAAAAGGAATTACATCTATAGTGGATACCATGAGCCCAATCACCTCCATGCATCTGGCCACTGATGGCCTTGAGGAGGATTGCAGGGCAAGACAGCTGGAGACAACCTTGCAACGTCTCTTGTCTGTTAGGAATATCTTCATGGCAATGGAGTCTATTATTGTGCCCAGGAACTCCACTCTGGTACTGGGAACCAGAGAACAATTTCCTGTGTTTACCTTCCATCCATGAGATTGCAGAAAGAGGAGAAGAACTCTTGAATGGTCCTCTGCCAACTGGTAGGACAGAGCCTGAACCAGAATGTCATCCAGATAAGGAGCCACTGCTATCCCTCTGGATCTTTCCACCGCGAGCAGAGCTCCCAGAACCTTTTGTGAAGATTCTTGGAGCAGTAGCCAGCCCGAAGAGCTACAAACTGGAAGTGCTGATCCAGAAAGGCGAACCTTAAGAACCTGAAGTGATCCTTGTGGATTGGCACATGAAGGTAAGCGTCCTTCAAGTCTATCGTCGTCATAAACTGATCCTCCTGAACTAGGGGCAGAATAGACCTTATAGTTTCCATTTTGAACAACGGAACCAACAGAAACTTTAGGTCTAGAATCGGGCGAAACGTGCCCTCCTTCTTTGGTACCACGAAAAGGTTTGAATAGTACCCTAGACCCCTTTCTGCTAGAGGTACCGGTACAATTACTCCTATAGAGGAGAGATCCCTCACGCACTCTCTATAAAAGCATTTCTATTTTTTGGATTTGCTGATAGATTTGACAAGAGGAATCTGCCCCTGGGAGGATGAGTTTTGAAACCTATCCTGTAACCCTGGGCAACAACTTCCAGAACCCAAGGATCCTGTATGTCTCTCAACCAAGTCTCGGCGAAAAGAGTCTGCCCCCTACAAGATCCAGTGACGGATCGGGGGCCACCCCTTCATGCCGATTTTGTCTCAACAGGCTTCTTGCCCTGCTTGGCCTTATTCCAAGACTGAGAGGGTTTCCAACATCTCTTGGACTGCTTGGCCTTTGCGGCAGTTTGCTGTCGTTGGGACTTGTCCAAACGAAAGGGACAAAAATTAGGACCCTTAGGCTTATTTTTTTTTTCCTGTGGCAGAAAGGCGCACCGTTGCCTCCCATGACCTGAGTACAGGCCTGGACCGAAAAGAATCTTTCCCTTAAATGGAAGGGAAAGCAATCTAGATTTGGACGTCATGTCAGCAGACCACGATTTCAACCACAGGGACCTCCGGGCCAGAACAGAAAAGCCTGATGTCTTGGCATTCAAATGAATAATCTGCATATTAGCATCACAAATAAAATGAATTAGCAACCCTCAGGGCCTTAATTCTTTCATGAAGTTCATCGAGGGGAGTCTACACCTCGATCATCTCTGACAGAGTGTCGCACCAATAGTTAGCAGCTCCTGTTAATTTAATACCAGACCTTTTTTGTGAGGCATAGTGCAATATTTGTTTTAAAATGTATTTGTCCTACTGCGTTAGCATAAATAATGGATGGATGGGTCAAACCTCTATAACTGATGTACAAAAAAATTGATAATTTTGTAATATATCCTCTAATTCTGTCACAATCGAACTTCATTAAGGGCATAAACAAATAAACTTAACTTTAATAGCCAAATAGTAGTCGCTTGGAAAGATAATAGGACCGCCCTATACTTGGGCTTTAAAAAGACTGCAAATACCAATATCCGTATTGGCTTGAGAAAGGCTCTGACGAGCTGAAACGCGTTGCCGCTACGGATTGGTTGTTTAACAGCGACGTCATCCCGCACTGGTGGGCGTGCTGTAAGGTCTGCACGGATATGAGGACTCATCACTTCAAGGAACATACACACCGCTGACAGACGGGTTCATCTGTTTGTTAAAAAATGGATAGTCGAGGGGGCGGAGCCTGGCCACGCAGGGACATTGCTGCTTAAATCCTGGCTCCCATGCCCTGCGCCCAATGTATTAATATAAATTAAGGAAGCAGCCTTCGAATTTTATTTCAAACCCTGGATCACATCCTATGAACAACCTCAGCACAACATATGCCTATTCTTAAAACTCCCCGTTGCATTTAAGGGGTTATATACTGTTGCGGCTTAGTCGACACACTGAACATACAGACCTGGTTTTCCTGTGACGCACTACAACGCCAGCTACACCTACCGGAGCCCTCATAACCAACCGCAAGGCACGGAGGACACCCACAAGTCCCGCAAGGCACGGAGGACACCCACAAGTCGTGGATGAGATAATTGAGGGCATTTTGTGTCTTACACCCACTGGGGATAACCCGGTGACCCCTCACAGACTACTGTAGACGACATCTACACCCGTAGCGCCCGCCACGAAGCGCATCCATAAATAAGGTACGCCTGTCTCCGGGAGTTGCAGAGTGCGAGGGTCCTAAATTGTAAGTAGATGGATCCCATAAGACACATACCAGTCACTGGTAACGGAGTTGGGGCCCCCGTCTAAATCTGCCTTTATTACATTTGCTCAATTGGGGCTCTGAAATAAGCTGTAATAACCGGCTTGAGACTCACGCTCATTCACTTGTTTGTTGGGGAAAGTGTTAGACAAACAAGAGGGCAAAGGTGATACCGGAAAGTTGCAGCGAGGTAGGGTAAAACAAGATGGGGGAAAAAGTGTGCTTTCACCCAGAACCCGCAGCGTACAGGCCCTAAAACCTCATTACATCAGTCCCAACAGCTGTACAAGGGAATACCCTGCAATCCTGTTAGATTTACAGCAGAACTACCTTTGAGGTCTAATTTCTCTCATATCGCACACAGCTCAGTGTGGGTGAGTCCTATAAAACACTACCCTACAATGTCACATAGGAAAAACACTAAAGGGGACAAAGGGCCTAAAAGTACTAATCTCACCAACTACCTTAAAATGGCTACTACTGGCCCAGACTCCACGGGCAACGAAAGCTCTATTCCTGTCCCCCCTACAACAATCACCTCCAGTGCGGTACCGGACGCACAGCTGCAGGAACATCTACCTGGAGAGGACCTTAACGTTCACTCCACCAAAGCGGACATTAACATGGTATTATCAGAAATGAGATCCCTATTTGGAGACCTAAAAAAGGACTTTCATCAGATTAGTCAGCAGGTTCATACCCTCGAGAGAAAGCAGGAGAACATGCAAGCCCAAGTAACATCCAATGCCCAAAGAGCTCTTGATCAAGAAGGGGACATTCATTTTCTGTTGTCCAGAGTTGAGGACTTGGACAACAGAGGAAGACGGAACAACCTTAGGATCAGAGGAGTCCCAGAGACGGTCAACAATTCGGCAATAGATGGCTACCTACAGGACTTATTCAGTACCATAAAAGGTACGCCAAATTCCCCAGATGTCCCGCTAGAGAGAGCTCATTGTGCTCTTCGCCCTAAACCCTCCCCCAAGGCTCCCCCACGGGACATTATCGTGAAATTTTTAAGCTACAAGGACAAAGATGCAATCTCCCAGAAGGCCTGGTCTAATAAAGATCTTACACATGCTGGTATCCCCATCCAAGTATTTTCTGACCTGAGTCAACTAACGCTACAGAAGAGGAGAGACCTGAGATTTTTAACCAGCGCACTCCAGTCACACAAAATTCAATACAAGTGGGGCTTTCCAGTTAGCATTATCGCCACCCGTAATGGGAAACAGGCGATATACAGAACACAGATGGACTTGCAGGACTTTTGTAAAGTCTTGGACATTGATATACCTACACCTGTGGAGGAGAACATCCCCCCACGGGACCAGAATATGCAGAAAAGTGCCTTTCTCACATAATACCAGTCTGGACCAGTAAGACTTCTGATGTGGACTCTGGGTCGCAGTGAACCTCTTTGCAGGCCTCAGATAAGTGTTAAACCTGTGGTTTTTATATTGATGGTAAAATCTCTTCATTGGGGGGGATTGAAGGTCCCCCAGTACTCAACAGGAGGCCTTGGAGTCTACATTTAAGTTGTGAGGGCCAAATTTGGAAATTACCCTGAAAGGTACATTAGCTAATATATGGGGACCACCTTTACTAAGTTAGACTTATAGAGATAGCCACACGGTAAGGCCCTTGTTGCTTTGACGCTTATACCTATACCAAAATGGTGCGTCACGCTACAAACTAATAATTATATAAGTTATTGCACCTGTTATGTTATTATTAATGTTTTCACACAGTTATCTGTCCTTGGACGTGAAATATCATAGAGTTAATAATTATGTTTTATATGGAATTGTTAAATTATAGGCCTTATCCTGTGACATAGGCAGTCACATAGAGAGGCCTAGGTAGCTCTGATGTGTATACCTATACCAAATGGTACATTGTGCTACAAGCCAACAATTATAAATAGCCACACGGAAAGGTTTTGACAGCCATGATGTGATTACCTATACCAACAGGGTGTCTCACACCAAAAGTTAATGTTTACACAAACCGCTGCACCTGTTATGTTATTACTAATGTTCTCATACCGTTATTTGCCCTGAAATGCGAAACTTCATAGAGTCACTAATTGTTTTCTACATGAAAATGTTTAATTATAGGCCTTACTGTCCAGTGACACAGATGGACACATGGAAAGGTATTAGTAGCTCTGGTGTGTATACCTATACCAAAATGGTACATTGCGCTACGGCCCAATTATTGTGCCCATTGTGGCACTTGTTTTGTAATTATTAATGTATTGTACATTTTTGTTTGTTCCGGGAGGCAGAATCCCAAACAGTTATTAGTTGTGCCTTACATGAAAATGTTTAATTGTGCGCCTTATTATTGTATGGTACCCTTGGTTTCTTTTAAAAAACCTACTTTGCTTGGGCATGATATGCCCCTTCCTTTCATCTTTTATCTCTTTCCTATTTACTTTGGGCGCAGGGATACAGATCCCAAATTCCTTCCTCCTTCTTTAATACTTTTTCTTCTCGTCTGCTATCTTGGCTGATCACTCCTAGTGGTGAATAAGCCAATTATCACCTATCCCACTCACTTTCTGGTCAAAGTTACTTCTTAAATTTCTTCCGTTCTCTTTGCCCCTTCCCTTCTTCCCTTCTCTCTTTTCCTTAACCTTTTACTTCTTTCCCCCCCCTCCTCTCTTATACTTCCCCCACCCCCCCCCTTTTTTTTTTCTCCCCATCTCCCCCTCCATTTGCCCTCCAATATGACTACACACGGACTGCACACATTGTCCTTCATGACATTAAATGCTAAAGGCTTAAACATCCCAGAAAAACGGTCACATTTAATTCGAGATGGCATTCGGGCACACTATGACATCTTATTCTTACAGGAGACCAATTTCTGTAGGGGCAAAGAGCCAGCTTGCTTCAATCCTAAATTTCCAACTTCCTTTTTTGCCTCAGGGACCTCTAAGAAAAATAGAGTGGGTATTCTGATAAAACACTCTTCCCCATTTTCCCTCATTCACATTGAGAGAGACCCTGAGGGTCGTTATTTGATCGTGATAGGCACTCTTTTTAATAGAATGGTTACCCTTGTCAACGCCTACTTCCCAAACCAACATCAGAATAAATTTATGGCCATCCTTACTAATAAAATCCTTGAACTTCGCAAAGGAGCCCTGATATTGGGAGGAGACTTTAATGTCCCACTTAATCCAGTTTTAGATACCTCCAAAATGACAGCCTCTGTTCCCAAAAAAGTACGTCGACAATGTAATGCCAGACTTGAAGAATTGGCAGTCCACGACACTTGGCTCACGCTATACCCCATCAAGCGCGACTATACTTTTTATTTACACCCACACAAGGTCTATACAAGAATTGATTACTTTTTCACGGACCAATCAACTCTAGCAGGGGTAACAAGCACTCAAATACTTCCTATGACCTGGTCCGACCACGCCCCAGTCATTTGCAAAATAAAATGGCTTTCTGTGCCAGACAGACCATTCATTTGGAGGTTTGACATTTTGATAAATAACCAAGTGATTAAGACTGAAATAGAAACAAAGCTTTTAGAATATTTTCTAAACAATGAAACTGGGGAGGTGCCGGACCATGTTGTTTGGGAGGCACATAAGTGTGTGCTCAGGGGTGAGCTGATTCAGCAAAAAGCCTTCCATTCTAAACAGATTAGACTTGGATATACAAACCTCCTTAAGCTGATAAATGTACTGGAGGCTAGACACAAAACAACTCCCACAGACTCACTAATCAAACAGGACCTCTTACAGGCCAGGAAAGAAATACAGGACATACATTCCAGGGAACACCAAATTCTAGCTTTAAAACTACAACAGAGATATTATGAGTACGGGGATAAACCCGGAAAACTCCTGGCGAGAGCTTTAAAGAGGAGACGATACAAATCCATGTCCACTCCATTTTAAACCACCATAACCAACCTTGCTCAGATAGCCCGTCTATAGCTGAGGTGCTCAGGTCCTATTATCAGAATCTTTATAATTTATAAAAGGATGAGACTTCCCCCCCAAAGCAATGATGGGACCCCCCCTAGGTCTCCTATTGATACATACCTGGACTCTTTAACTCTCCCGGCCCTGTCTGAAGAGGAGAGAGAGAGTTTAGAAGCAAACATTTCTGTAGAAGAAGTAGCCAAGACTATAGAAAGCTTACCAGCAGGCAAGTGCCCAGGCCCAGATGGCTTTAGCGTAAAATATTTCAAAATTTTTAAAGATGTATTGTCACCCCACCTCGCCTCCTTGTTTAACAACATAGGGAGCACTCACGGTTTTCCGCCAACCATGTTGCTAGCGCATGTTACCACTATCCCGAAGCCGGGGAAAACGACGGATCGGCCTGAGAATTTCAGACCGATCTCACTTCTTAATTTAGACCTGAAGATATTTGCAAAAATCCTCTCGCTGAGATTAAATAAATTCCTACCGTGATTAATTTCCCCAGAACAGGTGGGGTTTGTCCCTGGAAGAGAAGCCAGGGACAATACCATAAAAGCTGCCCTTTTAGTGAATTATGCGCAACTTAATAATATCCCGTCGGTACTTATCTCAACAGACGCCGAGAAGGCGTTCGACCGGGTCAGCTGGGGTTTCCTTAAAGCTGTCCTGTTAAAAATGAACTTTGGCCAAACTTTTTTGCAAAATTTTTTTCCCCTCTGTTCGAACCCAACTGCACAAGTAAAAATTAACAATATCTTATCAGACCCCTTTAAAATTTTGAACGGTACTCATCAGGGTTGTCCCTTGTCCCCTCTACTGTTCGCCCTATCAATAGAAATACTGGCGCAAAAGATCTGTGATAACCAGAATATCTTAAAATAGGAGATCATGAACATAAGGTTTCGCTATATGCGGACGATATCCTACTCTCGGTAGCTGACCCCCTGACTTCAATCCCGGAAATTCTTTGGGAATTTGACGAATACGGCAGAGTATCTAACTTTCACCTGAACACGCAAAGTCGGAAATTTTGAACATTAACTTACCCCAAGCGGATTTAGGTCGTATACCGGACATTTGTAAATTACGGATTAAAACGCGCACACTCAAATATCTAGGGATTAACCTAACCCCCAAAGTAGAGAACCTTTTTGAAGCTAACTACATCCATTTATCACAATCAATACTGGGAGACCTTTCGTCATGGAAAAATAAGAAGATTTATTGGCTGGGCAGGATCGGTGTTGTGAAAATGAATATTCTCCCTCGGGTCCTATATTATCTTCAAACCCTTCCTGCCCAATACCTAGTAAAATTACAGGGACATTTAGAGAATTACATATGGGGAAACACTAGACCGCGGGTCTCCAGGAATACTTACCTAAGGAGAGGGGTGGGTTGGGCATTCCAAACCTTTTACTTTATAAAAAGGCCATTAATCTGGTGGAATGGTGCACCAATTCTAAGGATAAAACATGGGTCCAAATAGGATGCACCATTTTAGGGGCGCAAAACGTGGGTTCCCTGGGATGGATCTCGAACAAAAATAGACCTAAAGTAATCGGATCTTACCAACTTATAAGAAAATTCTTGTCGCAGTGGGATAGAACACTTATAGAACATCCACATATCTCTTCTAACCCCTCACCTCTAACTTCCTTCATACAAAACCCAGATATCCCATTCCCCAGTACAACTCAGACGGTCTTAGACAAAACACAGTTAGATCAGATAATGTTCTACAGGCTGTTATTAAAATAAAAAACTTAAAGGCTTGGAAGAACTAGCGGAGTCAGGTTTGAATATAACGTGGTTTTTCCACAGACAGCTACAACACTACTTACTTACCCACAAAAGAGCAGACAATATATCTAGACAGCTGACTACGATGGAATCATTATGCTTGTTAGCTCATACCCCGACACACTTAATATCAATCATGTATAGACTGCTGACATCTCACAAAGACTCTTGCACACCTACCTTTGTTAGGCAGTGGAACTGTGAACTAGATCAGGCTCTCACGGATAAAGAATGGCAAAACATATTTCACAACCATACCAAAGCCTCGGTCTCGGCTAGAACTCTAGAATCCAACTATAAATTTTTGTCTCGTTGGTATCTCACGCCAGTCAGGATCAAAAAAATATATAGGAAATCTGATGTCAAGTGCTGGAGGGGTTGTGGGGAGGCTGGCACTATCCTCCAAATATGGTGGTCCTGTGAATTGATAGACCCGTTCTGGAGTGCCGTACTAGATTTAATAGATTCTAAACTAAACATTAAACTGCACAGAAGCCCTGATCTCCTGTTGTTCCATAGGCTACCTAAATTGATAGAGAAACCTAAAAAACACCTTTTATATATAATGTTAAATAGCGCGAAAGCCCTTATCCCTAAAAACTGGAAATCAGACAGAATTCCTCAGACAACAGACTGGGAGTCTCAGGTAGACAGACATCTGTCATTAGAAAGGTTCCGATATATGAGGGATGACAGAATTGAAATCCACGAGTACATGAAGGAACTGTGGAGACCACTGACTAGATGAGACCTGTGTTCCCCACCCCACCCCTTTTTTTTCTTTTTTTTCTTCCCCCTTTACCCCCCTCCTGAGATGTACCCACTCCCCTTCTCTTTTCCCTATCATTTGATAAGACTGATAATACGTAACTTCTCCCACTCTGCCTTTTTCTTTTTCCTTTCTCTCTTTCTATTTCTACTTCTTCCTTTACTAATGGCGTGCATCGGAGTCCCTGATGTACGTCACAATTTAAGCTGACATGGGTGTATGGTTCATACACCCAATCTAATTTCATCATGACTGTATATTTATGTTACACTGAGTACATCATATAGCCAATCTCTGCACATTGTCCATCTGTGAAATATAACTATACCCTAGGAATAAGCAAAAAGGACATGAAGTAAAGAACATTTGACATGAGTTATTTACTAAGATGTTTATTCCCTGAATTTGATCCAGCCCTCCAATGTTAGCATTATAGGAGCAGGTGGTGCAGTGGAAAAATCACACTTTGTAACATTGGTTATTGTAACTTGTTTACACACGTTTGTGCATTGTATTTTGATGATTTTCAATAAACCTTCTTTTGGAAAAAAAAATAATAAAAAAAATAAAAAAACGGATAAAGTCAAGTATTTTATACGAAGGATATGCAGTAAGACTTTGCCATTAAGGAGAATAACTTACCGAAGGTGAAACTGGACGGTTACCCATGTAAAACACATATTTGGATACAAAAGAATATTGAGAACTGTGGCTATATATCATATATTGGAACCGCAACATTATACTTGAGTTCTGTTTTAAACAAGTATACACTAACTTTCTTTGAATTTTTTCTCAGAGATCTCCAAAAGGGAGATTTTAGTGTATGTATATATATATATATATATATATATATATATATATATATATATATATATATATATATATATATATATATATATATATATATATATATATATATATATATATATATATATTTTATTTTCATGCATGAATTAAACTTACTCTATTTAATAGTTTTATTCTTATTTTAATCTTCACAATAAAATATCAAATTTTTTTGAGTAATAGTTGTTTGAGGTTTTATTTAACTATCCACCTATTGTTGATATTGTTATATCAGAATACGCAGAGGCTAATTATTGCATATATTGCATGGTGTATCACAGCAGGTTTTGATATGGTATTTTATCTTATTTCACATATAATATAAACATTTTTTAGTATATATATTATATATTTTAGACTGTATGCTTGTATATTTTTAGATTTTAAGCCAGAAATATCAATATTTTGGGCGCTTCATATTATACATTCTCTTTTTTTGCTATATCTTTTTGAATCAGGTTTTGGATTGCCTGTTATTTAATGTGTAGCATAATATAAGTGTCTTCAGCGCAAGTTTTTTCTACCTCCTTTCTTCTAAGCAGCTCCTGCCACCGCAGCAACCGCGGATGCAGGTTGAAAAATGAACCACGTGTGCTGAAACATATTTTTCGTAACAGGGTCTCTAATTTCTTATCCATCGGTTCCTTAAATGATGAACTACCCTCAAGGGGGATAGTGGTGCGTTTACCGAGCATGGAGATAGCTCCATCCACCTTAGGGACAGATCCCCATAATTCTAGCTGAGCATCTGGAACCGGGAACTATTTTTTTTAAACGAAGAAGGGGAAAAAGACGATCCAAGTCCCTCACATTCATTCTTGATAATATTCGCCATCTTTACGAGAGCCGGGAAAGTCTGGGGCACTACTCTGTCCTCAAACTTTATCCAGCTTAGGAATAAAAGGTTCCTCCGGTAGCTTCGGTTTCCAGAACCTCTAGAGTCGCTAACACCTCTTTTAACAAAAAGCGTAAGTTCTCCATCCTGAACCTAAAGTCTGGTTCCTCCGCAGCCGGAGGCCTAGAGGCTGCAGATTCCGACCCAGAGAGAGAGGCCTCCAAAGTATCGGAATCCTCGGCATCAGCAGATAATCTAGTCTCAGATACATCCAGCGGAGTAGATGACCCCTTGGAAGGATAGTAATGTTTAACCTTTCGCTTGTGCTTGGCCGGGCGAGGTAAAGCACTAATGACTGCAGATACCGCCGTTTGCAACTGCTCAGCAAAATCAGGCGGCAATGTGCCCCTCCCGCAGGAGGATTAGAAGTGCACTGGGGAGCTGCATGTGTAATCGGAGATGAATGTAGGGAACGCACCTCACGGGACGGAGACCCCTCAGAGGTGGACGGCTCATTCTATTTCTTTTAGATATTACTATTTTGTCGAGGCATGTGGAACATAGTTGAGCAGGCAGAGATACCGAAAACCTCATCACAATAAACACAGCCATTAGATTTAGTTAAAGAGGGAGTACCCTCTAACATATCGGAGTCCTCCATAATGGCACCTTTATACTTCCAATGGCCGGGGCACTCACCACCTCCTATGACCCAGGCCCACAGAGAAACTTCGTAAACGTCTCCTGCAAAGAAGAAGAGGCCACACCTGGTCACATGGAGTACAGTGCAGGACCCCTGCAGCCAAGAAAAAAACGTGCCAACTAAACAGGCTGCACCGTAATCAAGGAAGGAAAAAACCTGACTTCCACATTGCCAGAGCCACATCTCACACATGTCGCAGCAAAAAACACAATAAAGCAATCCTGTACACATCCCCCCCCCCCCGTTCAATAATCACCTTCCGGAGATATTAATCCTTGATTCTCTACAGATAAAGGAGCCACACTGTGACCCTGTCTTCTTGAGTTATAGTTATAAAAAATTAAACGATCTTAATAGAATCAATGCCGTGGAACAGGTACACAGCCTCTCAAGTTTGACTGTGTGTAGCATCGCTCCTGACATGGACTTGAGTGAAGAAAGCAGGCAGTGAAACCCATCAACACTGATTGCTTAATGAGCTGTTAATACGACTGTGGATGGTTTCACAGAAAGACTCTTCCTGCATCTCCAGACCCTAACATTTGTCAATGCTCTCACTGAGAGACTGACAAGACTACTTAAAACTCCAGTCCCATTCCGAAGAGTACTACCCTCTATAAGAGACTACTCCGAAATCTTCTGACACTTCTCTGCCATCCTCCTGTGACGAAAGGCAAAGAATGACTAGGGGATGAGGGGAGTGGGGGAGGTATTTAACTCTTCGGCTGGGGTGTCTTTGCCTCCTCCTGGTGGCCAGGTTCTGTATTTCCCACAAGTAATGAATGAAGCTGTGGACTCTCCTCGTATTAGATGGGGATATATATATATATATATATATATATATATATATATATATATATATATATATATATATATATATATATATATATATATATATATATATATATATATATATATATATATATATATATATATATATATATATATATATATATATATAAGCAAACACAAGGGGGAGTTGGTTAAGCACACCACATTAAAAAAAAAAACAAAAAAAAAACATTTTTAAGTTTTTAAAATACTAGCACACATATTATGGGAGTGCTGCCAAAAAGACCAAAACAATAACAAAACAACAAAGAGGGTTGGCGCACATCTAAATACTTGAATCCACATGTATATAACATTAACAAGCAAAATTATATTTATGCTGCAAGACTTTAAGTCTAAATATCTTTAAATAAAATTGGGATCTTAGTCACACAATATGGCCATATTCTGCTAAGCCAGTCTACCACTTACAAGGTGTCCCAAGTCAGACCAGTCCTAACACTAGTCTGTTTAGCTATGCTGGGCTCTCCTCGTATTAGATGGGGATATATATATATATATATATATATATATATATATACACATACTGTACATAACTAGTATAACCATAGCTATGACAGAACTGAGTGAATACTTCCAAATGACAGATGAAGGATGAGTGCCAACTTTTGAACTGGAAACAGAGAGGCAGAAAGCGGGGGAAAAAAGAATTTGTTTAAAAGGACCACAAGACTTCCAAGTTACCTCCCCAGTTATGAATTATTCAAAATTACTTGTGATCATGGACAGACAATGGAGTCATAAATTAAGTTTATATCAGAAAGCTCTCAATATGGATGTGAGCTAACCACGACTGATGTTACTGGCAATTACTAGAATACTAGTGGGATATGGCTGATCTGCTGGATGGCAATTACTGGAATTCAGGTGGAATGGCTTTGTACGCTGGAAAATTGTTAGAATGCAAAATAATTATTTAATTGAAAAAAAAAAGATGGAGGGGAGGAAGACAAACAGTGATGTAAGTCTATCTGAAGGAATTAGGAAAACTACTACAAAGAGACAGGTACAGGGAAGAAAATAAATGAAATATAAGAGAGACATTTTTTTTTATTTAAGATTTTCTTTTTTCATATACTTAATTCCCCTATTTCAAGCCAAGACTATACCAACCTCTGCTGAGCAGTGCAGTACTACCCAACTTGCGTATGGAGATTGTAAGAGAGAGAGAGATATATGGATTGACACAATTAATGATTGTAAATATTTTATGTGTGATGTTTAACAGTATTTGGTGTGATGTTTTCTAAACTATAATAACTTTTATTGTTGCTTGTGGACAATATCTGTTTGTTTGTTAAACACAACCATAATGGGTGTTTCATGCTAATTGTTCATTGATTGGTTGCCTAAGGATTTAAATAGTTGGTTTGATGTAAGGTGTTTTATGCCTGATGAAACGGCCTCTTTAGTGCCGAGAAACGCATTGGATAATAGGGGGCTAACTTGGATACCCCCCTTTTTCCACTACTTGTTGTTTTTTAATATATTGTTTTTAATAAACAAAGTTTTTATTTAACTCAAGTCAAAGTGGTAGCACCTTACATTCCTATGTTCATTTGAATACTGTATGGATGCAAGCTCATTTTCCTGCTTATGAGTCTGTTTGTTGGGAGAACCTTTTGCTGGGAAAGCCTGGAGTGGGTGAGCTGATACGCTGCAATATATCAGTCTGTGTCTACTAGCACATAAGTGTGCTTGATTGAAATGTGAGTACACATTTGGCATTTCTATCATTTCTATCACCTTAGTCTGGTTGATCTTCACATGAGGCGCTCTCATGTTTTTCCCCTTATTTTAGAGCTCATCTAACTGGGAGCTCCTGGAGTGGGTTAAGCTGATACGCCCTAAAATATCAGCTCATGTCTACTAGCACATAAGGGTGCTTGTTTAAAATGTGAGTACTCATTTGGCATTCTCATAAGTGTTTCCACCATACACGTCTGGTTTATCTACACATGATGCACCACTCTGTTTTCTCTCTTATCTCATAGTTTACCTTGATTTATCTGTGAGGAGTGTGGCCATCATCTTTTTGTGGATATACACATACTCTGTGGACAGTGCTCAGTACTGACCCTACCCTGGGACTAGAATTACATTACATTATATGTATATTGCATATTGGTATATGCCGTGTGTTTAATTTGATTTAATATCATATTTTTACTATCATTTGTATATTCAGTATATGCGCCCCATCTGTTGTCTGTCTATTCTATATGTATATATGTTTGTGTGTGTGCGTGTGTGTGTGTGTGTTTATATATATATATATATATATATATATATATATATATATATATATATGTATATATATATATATGTATATATATATATATGTGTGTGTGTGTGTGTGTGTATATTCAGTATATGCGCCCCATCTGTTGTCTGTCTATTCTATATGTATATATGTTTGTGTGTGTGTGTGTGTGTATATATATATATATATATATATATATATATATATGTATATGTATGTGTGTGTGTGTATATACACAGGTAAAACAGTAAGTAGACTGATAATCAAAAAATGTTAAGAGAAAAAAAAAGTTAAAAACAAATTAAACAGGTTTTAATAGTATTGACATTATATAGTAATTCTATTTTAACAGCAAAGAGCTGACAGACCTAAGTACTGTGTCCTACTGATCCATCTCATAACAACTTTGTGTGCTTTTGTAATTATCATCCCTGCTAAGTAGTCTCTTTGTGCTCTCACTGTCCTACTCACAATTACTTAGCATTCAAACCTATGAAAGAGCCATTAGCCCATGGCTTTATCTCCTGTTCTATATCAGTGGATTCTGAGTCTTAGCTTTCTTTACAGAATCGTTGTACCTAAGTGAAATGTGAATCCGAAATCCCCTTAGGTGATAGTCATTTTGCCTTTAGTGTTATTGGTAGTATATTATAGCTTTTGTAGCCTAAGTGGTATTGATGGTTCTGTAATATATATATATCTGCTCTATCCCATACATTTTATTTATGTAGCCAATCTGTTCAGCTGGTTACTCACATAGGCTAATGTGTAATATGAGATGGTTTACATTCCAATATGTAGATTTTCCACGTACCAGTCATGTAATTCATTTCTATCTTTACTTAATCAGACATTAACTGCCCCTTACCGTATATTCTTTTTCTTGTAAGCACGTGACATGATCATGAAGTAACTAAGCAACAGATTGACACAGCAAAGAATGCATATACAATAAACAAAGTCATTAACCTTTTTTTTATACTGAATAAGGCAGTGTATGAGAGAAAAATACAAACAAGAAAATACAGAATACAGTACTTATCAATAATGGAATATAAAAAGGAAGGCATGAGAAAAGTGCTTATTACCATTACAGAACTGTAGCATGTTGCTCACAAACCTTAAAGGGACAGTATACACCAATTTTGATTTAACTGCATGCAATAGACACTACTTTCTCCAACATAGGTGTGTCCGGTCCACGGCGTCATCCTTACTTGTGGGATATTCTCTTCCCCAACAGGAAATGGCAAAGAGCCCAGCAAAGCTGGTCACATGATCCCTCCTAGGCTCCGCCTACCCCAGTCATTCTCTTTGCCGTTGCACAGGCAACATCTCCACGGAGATGGTTAAGAGTTTTTTGGTGTTTAAATGTAGTTTTTATTCTTCAATCAAGAGTTTGTTATTTTAAAATAGTGCTGGTATGTACTATTTACTCTGAAACAGAAAAGAGATGAAGATTTCTGTTTGTAAGAGGAAGATGATTTTAGCAACCGTTACTAAAATCGATGGCTGTTTCCACACAGGACTGTTGAGATGAATTAACTTCAGTTGGGGGAAACAGTGGGCAGACTTTGCTGCTTGAGGTATGACACATTTCTAACGAGACTTGGTAATGCTGGAAGCTGTCATTTTCCCTATGGGAACCGGTAAGCCATTTTCTTAGTTTAGTATAAGAATAAAGGGCTTCACAAGGGCTTTAAAGACTGGTAGACATTTTTCTGGGCTAAAACGATTACTTTATAAGTATATTTAGTGGATTATAACTATAAATAGTTCTTTTAATCTTGGGGATGTATTAAAAAAACGGCAGGCACTGTATTGGACACCTTTTTCACTGGGGGCCTTTTCTAGTCATAGGCAGAGCCTCATTTTCGCGCCACTAATGCGCAGTTGTTTTTGGAAAGCAAGGCATGCAGATGCATGTGTGAGGAGCTAAGAACCACTGAAAAAGCTTATTGAAGGCGTCATTTGGTATTGTATTCCCCTCTGGGCTTGGTTGGGTCTCAGCAAAGCAGATACCAGGGACTGTATAGGGGTTAAATGTAAAAACGGCTCCGGTTCCGTTAATTTAAGAGTTAAAGCTTTCAAATTTGGTGTGCAATACTTTTAAGGCTTTAAGACACTGTGGTGAAATTTTGGTGAATTTTGAACAATTCCTTCATACTTTTTCACATATTCAGTAATAAAGTGTGTTCAGTTTAAAATTTAAAGTGACAGTAACGGTTTTATTTTAAAACGTTTTTTGTGCTTTGTTATCAAGTTTATGCCTGTTAACATGTCTGAACCATCAGATAGACTATGTTCTGTATGTTTGGAAGCCAAGGTTCCTCCCCATTTAAATATATGTGATGAATGTGACATAGTGTCCAAACAAAGTAGGGACAATGATGCCACTGATAATGATGTTGCCCAAGATGATTCCTCAAGCGAGGGGAGTAAGCATGGTACTGCATCATCCCCTTCTGTGTCTACACCAGTCTTGCCCACACAAGAGGTCCCTAGTACATCTAGTGCGCCAATCCTTCTTACTATGCAACAATTAACGGCTGTAATGGATAATTCTATTAAAAACATTTTGTCCAAAATGCCCACTTATCAGAGAAAGCGCGATTGCTCTGTTTTAGATACTGAAGAGCATGAGGACGCTGATGATAATGGTTCTGACATACCCTCACACCAATCTGAAGGGGCCAGGAGGGAGGTTTTGTCTGAGGGAGAAATTTCAGATTCAGGAAAAATTTCTCAACAAGCTGAACCTGATGTTATTACTTTTAAATTTAAATTAGAACATCTCCGCGCTCTGCTTAAGGAGGTGTTATCTACTCTGGATGATTGTGACAATTTGGTCATTCCAGAGAAATTATGTAAGATGGACAAGTTCCTAGAGGTCCCGGTGCCCCCCGATGCTTTTCCTATACCCAAGCGGGTGGCGGACATTGTAAATAAGGAATGGGAAAGGCCCGGCATACCTTTTGTTCCTCCCCCTATATTTAAGAAATTATTTCCTATGGTCGACCCCAGAAAGGACTTATGGCAGACAGTCCCCAAGGTCGAGGGGGCGGTTTCTACTCTAAACAAACGCACTACTATCCCTATAGAAGATAGTTGTGCTTTCAAAGATCCTATGGATAAAAAATTAGAGGGTTTGCTTAAAAAGATGTTTGTTCAGCAAGGTTACCTTCTACAACCAATTTCATGCATTGTTCCTGTCACTACAGCAGCGTGTTTCTGGTTCGAAGAACTAGAAAAGTCGCTCAATAAAGAATCTTCGTATGAGGAGGTTATGGACAGAGTTCAAGCACTTAAATTGGCTAACTCTTTTATCTTAGACGCCACTTTGCAATTAGCTAGATTAGCGGCGAAAAATTCAGGTTTTGCTATTGTGGCGCGCAGATCGCTTTGGCTAAAGTCTTGGTCAGCGGATGTGTCCTCCAAGAACAAATTGCTTAACATCCCTTTCAAGGGTAAAACACTGTTTGGCCCTGACTTGAAAGAGATTATTTCAGACATCACTGGGGGAAAGGGCCACGCCCTTCCTCAGGATAGGTCTTTTAAGGCTAAAAATAAGCCAAATTTTCTTCCCTTTCGCAGAAACGGACCAGCCTCAAATTCTACACCCTCTAAGCAAGAGGGTAATAGTTCTCAAACCAAACCAGCCTGGAGACCGATGCAAGGCTGGAACAAGGGTAAGCAGGCCAAGAAACCTGCCACTGCTACTAAGACAGCATGAAGTGTTGGCCCCCGATCTGGGACCGGATCTGGTGGGGGGCAGACTCTCTCTCTTTGCTCAGGCTTGGGCAAGAGATGTTCAGGATCCTTGGGCGCTAGAAATAGTTTCTCAAGGTTATCTCCTGGAATTCAAGGAACTACCCCCAAGGGGGAGGTTCCACAGGTCTCAATTGTCTTCAAACCAAATAAAAAGACAGGCATTTTTACATTGTGTAGAAGACCTGTTAAGAATGGGAGTGATTCATCCTGTTCCATTAGGAGAACAAGGGATGGGGTTTTACTCCAATCTGTTCATAGTTCCCAAAAAAGAAGGAACATTCAGACCAATTTTAGATCTCAAGATTCTAAACAAATTTCTCAGGGTTCCATCGTTCAAAATGGAAACCATTCGAACAATTCTTCCTACCATCCAGGAAGGTCAATTCATGACCACGGTGGATTTAAAGGATGCGTATCTACATATTCCTATCCACAAGGAACATCATCGGTTCCTAAGGTTCGCCTTTCTGGACAAGCATTACCAGTTTGTGGCACTTCCATTCGGATTAGCCACTGCTCCAAGGATTTTCACAAAGGTACTAGGGTCCCTTCTAGCGGTGCTAAGACCAAGGGGCATTGCAGTAGTACCTTACTTGGACGACATACTGATTCAAGCGTCGTCTCTGTCAAAAGCAAAGGCTCATACGGACATTGTCCTAGCCTTTCTCAGATCTCACGGGTGGAAAGTGAACATAGAAAAAAGTTCTCTGTCCCCGTCAACAAGAGTTCCCTTCTTGGGAACAATAATAGACTCCTTAGAAATGAAGATTTTTCTGACAGAGGCCAGAAAATCAAAACTTCTAAGCTCTTGTCAAGTACTTCATTCTGTTCTTCTTCCTTCCATAGCGCAGTGCATGGAAGTAATAGGTTTGATGGTTGCGGCAATGGACATAGTTCCTTTTGCACGAATTCATCTAAGACCATTACAACTGTGCATGCTCAGACAGTGGAATGGGGATTATACAGACTTGTCTCCGACGATCCAAGTAGATCAAAGAACCAGAGATTCACTCCGTTGGTGGCTGAACCTGGACAACCTGTCACAGGGAATGAGCTTCCGCAGACCAGAGTGGGTCATTGTCACGACCGACGCCAGTCCGGTGGGCTGGGGCGCGGTCTGGGAACCCCTGAAAGCTCAGGGTCTATGGTCTCGGGAAGAATCTCTTTTCCCGATAAACATTCTGGAACTGAGAGCGATATTCAATGCTCTCAAAGCTTGGCCTCAACTAGCAAAGGCCAAATTCATAAGGTTTCAATCAGACAACATGACGACTGTTGCATATATCAACCATCAGGGGGGAACAAGGAGTTCCCTGGCGATGGAGGAAGTGACCAAAATAATTAAATGGGCGGAGAATCACTCCTGCCACTTGTCTGCAATCCACATCCCAGGAGTGGAAAATTGGGAAGCGGATTTTCTGAGTCGTCAGACTTTCCATCCGGGGGAGTGGGAACTCCATCCGGAAATCTTTGCCCAAATAACTCAATTATGGGGCATTCCAGACATGGACCTGATGGCGTCTCGTCAGAACTTCAAGGTTCCTTGCTACGGGTCCAGATCCAGGGATCCCAAGGCGACTCTAGTAGATGCACTGATAGCGCCTTGGACCTTCAACCTAGCTTATGTATTCCCACCGTTTCCTCTCATTCCCAGGCTGGTAGCCAGGATCAATCAGGAGAGGGCTTCGGTGATCTTGATAGCTCCTGCGTGGCCACGCAGAACTTGGTATGCAGACCTGGTGAATATGTCATCGGCTCCACCATGGAAGCTACCTTTGAGACAGGACCTTCTTGTTCAAGGTCCATTCGAACATCCGAATCTGGCTTCACTCCAACTGACTGCTTGGAGATTGAACGCTTGATTTTATCAAAGCGTGGGTTTTCAGATTCTGTCATTGATACTCTTGTCCAGGCTAGAAAGCCTGTAACTAGGAAAATTTACCATAAAATATGGAAAAAATATATCTGTTGGTGTGAATCTAAAGGATTCCCATGGAACAAGATAAAAATTCCTAAGATTCTATCCTTGCTACAAGAGGGTTTGGAGAAAGGATTATCTGCAAGTTCTTTGAAGGGACAAATTTCTGCTTTATCTGTTTTACTTCACAAAAAGCTGGCGGCTGTGCCAGATGTTCAAGCTTTTGTTCAGGCTCTGGTTAGAATCAAGCCTGTTTACAAACCTTTGACTCCTCCTTGGAGTCTCAATTTGGATGTAGTTCGTGCTCTAAAATTCTATTTAGAGGCTACAAAGGATTTCAGACAAACATCTTCTTTGTTTGTTGTTTATTCTGGTAAAAGGAGAGGTCAAAAAGCAACTTCTACCTCTCTCTCTTTTTTTGGCTTAAAAGCATCATCCGATTGGCTTATGAGACTGCCGGACGGCAGCCTCCTGAAAGAATCACAGCTCACTCCACTAGGGCTGTGGCTTCCACATGGGCCTTCAAGAACGAGGCTTCTGTTGATCAGATATGTAAGGCAGCGACTTGGTCTTCACTGCACACTTTTACCAAATTTTACAAATTTGATACTTTTGCTTCTTCTGAGGCTATTTTTGGGAGAAAGGTTTTGCAAGCCGTGGTGCCTTCCATCTAGGTGACCTGATTTGCTCCCTCCCATCATCCGTGTCCTAAAGCTTTGGTATTGGTTCCCACAAGTAAGGATGACGCCGTGGACCGGACACACCTATGTTGGAGAAAACAGAATTTATGCTTACCTGATAAATTACTTTCTCCAACGGTGTGTCCGGTCCACGGCCCGCCCTGGTTTTTTTTTTTTTAATCAGGTCTGATGAATTATTTTCTCTAACTACAGTCACCACGGTATCATATGATTTCTCCTATGCATATTCCTCCTTTACGTCGGTCGAATGACTGGGGTAGGCGGAGCCTAGGAGGGATCATGTGACCAGCTTTGCTGGGCTCTTTGCCATTTCCTGTTGGGGAAGAGAATATCCCACAAGTAAGGATGACGCCGTGGACCGGACACTCCGTTGGAGAAAGTAATTTATCAGGTAAGCATAAATTCTGTTATCCTATATAGTAGAGACTACGCGCAAGGACAAACACACCTGGCCTTAATCCAACTGACCTCACCTGACCTCACCTGGCATCTAGCGTGGAGTGGGCGGGGCCGGGCGTGACGCAAAAGAGAGGAGAGAGAGCAAAAGAGAGGGAGAGGGGGGAGAGAGAGCAAAAGAGAGGGAGAGGGGGGAGAGAGAGCAAAAGAGAGGGGGCAGAGAGAGAGAGCAAAAGAGAGGGGGCAGAGAGAGAGAGAGCAAAAGAGAGTGGGGAGAGAGAGAGCAAGGGGTGGGACCGCTGTACTGCAAAAAATGGCCCGTGTACATGGGCTTTAGGACTAGTAAAGAATAAAATGCACAGATATTAATATATACTTACTTAGAAGCTCCCAGTTTAGCACTGTTGATGAGATTAGTCTGGAACACCCAGTGAAAAGGGCTGAGAGCAGACCCTCCCCTCTCCCCTGCATATGAATAGACCCATTATACAAACAGAATCAATGTGAAGTCTGTATACATCAGTATACATCTAAAACTTTGGGGCTTGGTTAGGAGTCTGAAAATCAGCACAATGTTATTTAAAAATAAGGAAAACTATACATTTTTACAAAAACACTCCCAGATGGGATACATAAACGGATCATCTACAACACATTTATGCAACGAAAAATCTAGTGTACAATGTCCCTAACTTCTTGAGTGCTAACGACGGCTCTGAGCCGTTGCTTGCACTCTCCCACCTTGAGGGAGATCTGGAGGCTTCCACCCATTCCTACCCTGACAATCGGGCCTGTATAGTGACAGGCATCGTCAGGGCTTCACGTTTTGCATGGTGACGTCACGTGCAATGACGTGATGACGTCACCGCGCAACTTTATTTAAAATGGACAATGTAAAGTATAGGGAAAGGGGGCATGCTGCTTAGAAGCCTGTATCTCAGGCATCTAAGCAGCTACAGACCCCCAAGACCCACCGTTGGAAAGGTAATCGCCTACCCTTTATATAAGGTATAAGTCTTGGGGATCTGTAAAACAAAAAAAAGTTAAATGTTTTATTTAAAAACAGTAAAAAAAAAATTCAGCTTAGCACTCAAAGGGTTAAGGACCCTTAGTCCTTAAAGGGACAATGTACTCTGGCAGCAGCAGATACGAGTTAATTGTACCTTAATAAGGATTTGCTTTCCCTCTCTAGCGACTCCACATTGGAAAGTTGATTTCTTCTTGTTTGCATACCCTTTCTTTGACTGTTACCGCAGTATTTAAATATTTACTATAGGTGGATGTTTCAACAGGAAAATCAGCTATTTTAAATGAAAATATAAAGGTAGAACAATTTAATATGCAGCAGATAAAATGGATCATGAAGAACATATGAAACAAAATAATCTGTCCCTTTAAAACTAGCTTAAAGGGACACTCAGTTTAATTCAATTTTCATGATTCAGATACAGCATGTAATTTTAACTTTCCAATTTATTTCCATTAAAAAAAAATGTGCACAGTGTTTTATATTTACACTTTTTGAGTCACCAGATCCTACTGAGCATGTGCAAGAATTCAGACTATACGTATATGCATTTGTGATTGGCTGATTGCTATCACATGGTACAAGGGGAGTGGAAATATACATAACTTTGAAATTAGTTATAAAAAAATCTACTACTCATTTGAAGTTCAGACTAAGTGCTATTGCATTGTCTTGTTATCTTGCATTTGTTGATTATGCAAATCTAATGTGTTGACTGGTCCTATAACTGAGCAATAGTATTTGTCTTCAAATTCACTTCAGTGAGTGTCTGTTGACTTCAGCTCAGACATGCACTTTGCTGCCATTCATCACTGACTAAAGGGAAACATCATACAATATATGAAATTCAGCTCATGCACTTTGTTTTTATTTATGTCCACAATTTGCTCCTTTTTATTTCTTTCTAATGGTAGTGAGAGTCACAAAATCCTATTTTTACAAGTGGGAATTCAACACCTGGCCAGTCCAGTTCTTTTAAGGGTCAAATATCGGCCCTATCTGTTCTGTTACATAGGAAGTTATCATGGTTGCCTGATGATCAGTGCTTTGTTAAAGCTCTAGTTAGAATCAGGCCAGTTTTCAAATCAATCTCTTCTCCATGGAGTCTTAATCTTGTTCTGAAGGTCCTATAGTAAGCTCCATTTGAGCCAATGCATTGCTTAAATATTAAGTTTCTTTCTTGAAAAGTACTCTTTCACTTGCAATATCTTCTGCCTATAGGTTTCCGAGTTCTCAGCTCTTCAGTGTGATCCTCTTTATTTGGCGTTTCATCAGGATAAGGCGGTTTTGAGAACTCAGCCAGGTTTCTTACCTAATGTAGTTTTGTACAACATCATCAATCATCAGGAAATTGTGGTTCCATCTTTGTGTCCTATTTCTCCTTCTTCTAAGGAACGATTGTTGCATAATTTGGATGTGGTCAGGGTGTTTGAAGTTTTACCTTCATGCCACTAAGGAATTTCTACGATGTAGCAGTTTTTAGTATTCACAGTGTCTATCGATGTTAGCCCTATGTGTATAACTATCTTTACAGAGACCTCCGGTGTAGCATTTAGTGGCTAGCTGACTTTCCTCTCATTTTTTTGACCTGACAGTACACCCAAGTGTATCTTTAGGAATTAAAGTGTCAAACACAGTGCCCATGTATAACTAATGAGTAGGTTTTAGGTCTTGGGGTCTGTTTTTTTTTTGTGCTCTGTGAACAGGAGCCTGTTCTTATCATTATTGCTTCTCATGTTATTGCCATCATGGAGCTAGAGTGTTGCTCCTATGACTATGGTTGTGTGGGGGCATGATAATATTAGTGGCTCTCCTTATGCTGCTAAGGCTTACCACAGATGTATTTCTCCTTGCTCTCTGCTCTTGATGGGCATACAATCAAGGGTTAAACTGTACATTTTTGTATTTGTCCATGGAGCTAGAACTCTACTCCTATGGACATATGTCTGTTCTGCTTTGATCTGATTGAGAACTTTTTAATGATTGAGCCTCATGTCTCTCTGGATGATGCTGGTCAGGCAATGTCACAGCTTTCTCCTTTAACGTCCCAAGCCTTTATGGCATCACATGCAGTGCCCTGCGGTTCCTCTCAAACTCTTGGAAGAGTGCATTTGCTTGCAGATTTTACAGCTCTGGTATCTTCTGCAGTATCTGTAGTTTTATCTGCTTTTTCTATTTTATAGGGAAAATGCAAGAGGACATTTTGAAGATTCAGATACCAAGGTTTCTGCTCCACATTCTGCTACACAGGTTGCTCTCTCTTAAGTCTGGTGAGGAGTATTCGCCGGTAGCTTCTGTGGGTTCTGTTAAAGGAGGTTTTGGCTACTTGGACGACATTGATACCTCTGTCGTTGTCGACCTTTTGAAAGTTTTGTGAACTTTATCATTTCTGTTGTTCCTTCCTATGAAGAAGTTCTCTAGGCTTAGTGGTACAGCCTAGGCTTTATAGTTCTGCAATTGCAGGTTCAACTTCTTAGATTACCTCCAAATCCAAGCTTCTGGCAATTCCTTTCAAGTATGTGACCTTGTTTAGACTCAGTCTTGCAGAATTATCCTCTGAATTTACGAGTGAAATAGGGTTTTTATTCCACTCGTCAATAGAGTAAGACTGAAGGAATGTTCTTCTTTTTCTCTTCCAATTCTAAGATTCCTCCCAGGGGCAGATAGCATTTTTGCAATCCAGGTATGATGAGAGATATTCCTTGAACTGGGTTTAGGGCCTTCCTCTCTGGGAGTGATGGTTCCAGTCCCAGTTTCAGAATGGGATCTAGGTATTTACCTCGAGTTTCTCTGGTTCTGATCTTCAAAGTAGTATCCATTCTACTTTGGTTCATGATGGTCTGTTCATAACGAATATAGACCTGAAGGATGTGTATTTATTGTACCCATGAGTCGGGTTTTCCTCAGGTTTCTGAGTTTTATCCATCCTAAAAAGACTTTCAAATCTTGGGATGCTGCGGGGGTACCTTCCTGGATAATATATAGGTTCAGGTGTCACCTTCGAGCAAACTCTTTTTTTAAGAGATCTCGTCTAATCTTTTTTCCCATAGATGGGAAATGAATCTGGAACCAAAGATTTGTTCCTTTTCCTCTCTGCAGTTTATTGTCCGACCAGCAGCAATCTCTAGTGGTCCAGTAGATAGTTTAGTCTCTTTACAACCAGAAGGTTGGGATTTTGCTTCTAGCTGCCGTTAATTTTCTTCACTTGTCAGTGATTCAATGTATGGAAGAATTGGTCTGATTACTATGAACATCATTCCTTTTTTGTTTTTTTTTGTTTTTTCTATAATATAGAGAACTTTCGGATCTGGCTCAAGAGGATAGCTCCAGAGCCAAGAGTCTCTCTCCCGTAGTGGTTTTTCCAGGAGTATCTGTCTCAAGGCGTGTGCTTTTGGAGACCTCCCTGGGTGATGTGACCATTTACGCCAACCTGCTGGGCTGGGAAGCAGTCTGGGTTTTGTTGAAGGTGCAGGGATTATGGACTCTGAAGTGTTTGCTCAACTCTATAACATCTTGGAGTTGAGAGCAATTTAATATGCTTGGATGGCTTGGCCTCAGTCGGCCTTTGCTTGGTTCCAGTCGGACAAATCACCTCAATGGTTTATATCAACCACCAGGGAGGAACTCTGAGTTCCTTAGCCATGTAGGAGGTGACTTAGATTGTTCAGTGGGTTGGAGCTTACTTTTGCTGTCTGTCTTCCACTTTCCAGGGGTGATCAATTGGGAAATCGGACTTCTGGACAGATTTTTCATCCCGGGGAGTGGGAATTCTATCCGGAGGTGTTCTCCAGCTTAATCCTCAAATAGGGGATGCTGGAGTTGGATCTATTGGCGTCTTGGCAAAATGCCAAGCTTTTAAGGTACGGTTAAAGTCAAGGGATACTCAGGCCATTCTGCTAGATGCTGTGGAGATCCCTTGGGTTTTCTGTCTGGCTTCATATTCCTCTGTTTGCTCTCCTTTCCACGAGTCTCTGCACGTATTAATTAAGAGAGAGCATCTGTAATCTAATAGCCTCTGCGTGGCCTCGCAGGTTCTGGTATGCGGACTTAGTGGAGAGATTGTCTCTCCCACCTTGGAATATGCTTCTGAGGAAGGACCTTCTACTTCAGGGTACCTTCCTTCTTCCAGATTTCGTTTCTCAGGGGCTGTCTGCTTGGAGTTTGAACGCTTAGTTCTGTCTAAGCGTAGTTTCTGAGTCGGTCATTGGGTCCATGATTCAGGCTTACAAGCCTGTTACGAGTATGATTTTCTATAAGAAATGGCGTAAAAATCTTATTGGTGTGAATCCTAGGGATACTCTTGGAGTAGGTTCAGGATTCTTAGAATTTTGTTCTTTCTACAGGAAGGTCTGGAAAGGTCAGATTTCTGCATTATCCTTGTTGCTGCATAGTATCTGGCGGACGTGCCAGATGTGCAATCTTTTGTCAGGCCTTGGTCAGTATCAGGCCTGTGTTTAGATTTTTTTTGCTTCTTCTGGGAGTCTTAACTTTGTTCTTAAAGTTTTACAGCAGGCTCCATTGGAGCCTTTGCATTCCATAGATATAAAGTTATCTTGGAAGGTTTTGATTCTTATTGCATTCTCTTCTGCTCGGAGAGTACCGGAACTCTCAGCTTTGCAGCGTGATTCACCTTATCTTTCATGCTGTTGAGGCGGTTCTTCATACTAAGTCAGGTTCCTTCCTAAAGTGGTTTCCGACATATTTACCTCAGGAAATTGTGGTTCCTTCTCTTTGTCGTAGTTCTTCTTTTCTGAAGAATCTTTGTTGCACAGCTTGGAGCTCGTGCATGCTTTAAGACTTTTGTTTTCAGGCGACTAAGGATTTTCGCCAGTCTTCTGTCCTGTTTGTTTGTTTGTTTCTCTAGGAAACGTGAAGGTCAGACAGCTTCTACTACTCCTCTTTTTCTCTGGTTGAGAAGTATAATTCGTTTTGCTTTATACAACTGGGCAGCAGTCTCCTGAGAGGATTACAGCTCATTCCACTAGGGCTGTCTCTTCTTCTTGGGTTTTTCAAAAACTAAGCTTCTGTGGAACGGATTTCAAGGCTGCATCTTTGTTTTTATCTGCAGACCCTGTCCAAGTTTTTCAAATTTGATTATTTTGCTTCAACTGAGGTTCTTTTGGGAGAAAGGTTCTTCAAGCGGTGGTGCCTTCTGTTTAGGTTACCTGTCTTGTCCCTCCCTAATCATCTGTGTCCTTTAGCTTGGGTATTGATTCCCAACAGTAATTTGTATTGTTTTAAAAGATAGATAATCCCTTTATTACCCATTCCCCAGTTTTGCATAACCAACACAGTTATATTAATATACTTTTAACCTCCATGATTATCTTGTATCTAAGCCTCTGCAAACTGCCCCTTTATTTGAGTTCTTTTGACAGGCTTGCAGTTTAGCCAATCAGTGCCTGCTCCCAGATAACTTCACATGCACGAGCACAGTGTTATCTATATGAAATACAATAACTAACACCCTCTAGTGGTGAGAAACTGTTAAAATGCATTCTGTTTATTTTGGCCTAGACTGTCCCTTTAAGAAAGAAAACAAAATATATGCTTACCTGATAAATGTATTTCTTTCTAGACACGGTGAGTCCACGGCCCACCCCTTTTTTCAGACAGTTTTTTGTCTAAACGTCAGGCACCTCTACACCTTGGGTTATTTCCTTTCTCACACTTTTCTTCGGTCGAATGACTGGGGATTGTGGGAAGGGAAGTGATACTTAACAGCTTTGCTGTGGTGCTCTTTGCCTCCTCCTGCTGGCCAGGAGTGATATTCCCAACAGTAATTGATGATGACTCACGTGTCTAGAAATAAATTTATCAGGTAAGTATACATTTTGTTATTCCACGGTGCTGAATACATAACTTTTTTTGGTGTATAAAGTGAAATACAATAAGATTTGACATAGTAATTGATACATGTGGAACTTACTGTCTAGAGGTTAATTTGTAGGAAAAATTGTGCAATATACAATAATTATTTATTTTGTCTCCATACTGTAATTTATTTCTGAAAATTCTGGTCGTTCTAGTTCCTGTAAGAACTGAAGTGCATACTGCAAACTCCACAAACCTAACACTGCTATATTTCTTACAGCCGTTGTTTCTCTCTTGTAATTAATTTATATTTGCCTAATTGGATGTAAGGTGAGATTTTTTTTTTTTTTTGGATGGAAACATGGGATCCCTATTACTTAATTAGGTGAAACTTTACACCTGTTTCTCTAGTATTTAAACAAATACTTTAGGCATTTAAAAAGTACATCTGCATATTATTATCAGGCTAATCTTTGCTATTCATACATCACTATGTCTGGCATTTATTAAGTGTTTGTATGTCGCATTAAGATTTGTAATTTTTATTTATGTTTCTCTATTTAGGATAATGTGGATCAAAAAGAAACATTCTCCAGTGAAAAACCGTGGAAAACGCATTCGTTCAAAAAAAAAGATCCACCCATTCAAAGTGAGGACAGTGCAAATGTTACCAAAGAAAAGAAGAGCTCCACTTTTAAAAAAGAACAATATGACAACACATCACTGTTGGCAGAAAAGAGAGAGAATAATATAGAGCCAGTTGAAACAGAGTACAAAACTGTTAGAGCCACCGTGTTTGAACACAAGATAGAACGGCACAATCCTGCTAAGATATATCCTTCTCAACAACAGAGATACAGAGAGACATCAAAAAATGAACATAAAGCCGAACGCTCTATAAATAAAGATGAATTCTCAAACCGGAAAGCTCAAATGGAAGACAGCAAATCTACAAAACAACAAAGTTATGAAGATTATAGTTTGTCTGATGGTAAGAAGGCTGAAGCGCATGTTGGAAAGGCTACACCACATAGAGTTACCAGAATTTCTCAAGCAGATGAAACAGAAACTTCATTTTCAACTGAAAGTCAAGCACAAAAAAACAAGTTATATACAGATGACAAATCAATTCAAAGAATAGAACCCCGCTATGAAATTTTTCATACTGCTGGGGAAAGAGTTTCAAGTGAATCCATAAAGATGGTCCAGGAGGAAAAAGCTCTGACTCTGAAATCTCGACAATCGTTTCACAGAACAGAAAGGGAAGAGAGCAAACATGAGATGGATGTTGATTTTTCAGATCGACCTTTGGTCAAGCTCCAAAGAAGTAAAAGTGAATACAGAAAACGTGATACTCAAAGCAGTACAAAGGAAACATCTAGTAATTCTGGCTCTATAGATGCTGACATTCAACGCCTTAAAAAATATGACCTTAGAGCAGACATGAGTCTGTCAAGAGCAGAAAGCAATAGTTATAAAGTAGATAGGTCTTATCCAACAGAACTGAGAAGAGAAAACAGATTTCCAGAGAGATCTTATCTAAAATCTGAGGAATATTTTGGGATGCCTAAGTCAGATTCTTCAGTTACTGGAGAAGATTTAAAAAGATCAGAACAAGCTGTTAATTTAAGAAGCCCCATTTTTAATACCAGTAAGATCACAGCTGGATTTGATTTTGAAGCTGGATATAAACAATCTTCTAAAGAAGAAACAATAAATAGATTAAGTGCTGAGGATAACACAAAGCAGTTGGCTCAAGATCATGATTTTAAAAGCAACATTTTCCAGAATAGTAGATATCTAGCTAAAAATGATCAAGAAGCAGTACCAAATAGTACCAATAACGATGTCACAAAAGACCATATAAAATTAACAGTGAATCAAGATATTGAGCAAATCAAAAAAGTTAAAGAAGTGTTTCCTAAAGAACTGGAATTTATGAGAAACAAATCCTCTCTCCACAATAAGGATAGTAACCGAGAAGATAAAATATCAGTCGAGACTAGATCAAATGTTTTGTCGAAATCTGTAGATGTTGGAAGTACAGAAAAAAGTAGACATGTGGAACTTAAAGAGGAAAACGCAGAACATTTAAATACAGTAAAAAGCAGTCCTACAGTTGACACAAAGGCAACATATTTTGCTGTGACCTACATTGATAACAAAAAAGAAAAGACTGAAAATTACTTTGAAAAGCAGGGCAGCATTAGCAATACAACCTTTGAAGATCAGCTTAAGCAAGATTTTAACATTCATAAACCATATGCAAGTTTTAAAAATGAAAATGTCCTTCAAGAAAAGTATAACAACAAAGAAAACTTGGAATGTTCAAGTGCTCTAGATCCTAAAACAACCAAAGCCGAAAGTCCAGTGGAAGATAATTTTACAACAAAGAAATCTGAATGGAGTTCTCGACCCTTTAGACCAAATGTTGTTGACATTGATTCTTTACTTCATAGAAGCAAACAAAAGACAAACACTGAAAATTTGGTTCCGGCATACAACGATGGCTACATTAAATCTTCACTAAAGAGTCATGAAACATACACTGCAAAGTCTCAGGAAAGTCTTTTAAATTCTAATGATGAATTAGAAGGAATTTATAAACCCAAGGCTATTGATATTGATGCCTTAATGATGGACTACAAAAGTGAACACCAAAAAGCTAAAGATTATAAGATAAGTGATGTTATTGAACATCAGGGTGAATCAAGGTTTGAGAGGTCACGATCTTTTAGAACCCATACTGAAAAGAGCACAAACAGCAAATGGAAAGAACCCACTGTGAAACGTTTCACTCCTGATGAGGGCCAAAAGTATGAATCCTCTTCATCATATACTTCTTTTGAATTTACCTCTGGGCATGAAGTGAAAGCAGACAATCTAAAATCTATTCACCATAAGCTGGACAGTGTCTTTGGAGATATGGGTTCAGCTGCTGAAGAAAATAATCAGAAGCAAGAAGATAAAGGTTCCCCCCCACACACACAGAAGAATAGAAGTATGACCACTCTGGAATCTTTACTTGAATCATCAAAACGTAGTCCTGTTCGGTCAAAGCCTGATTCCTTTGGGGTCAAAGCAGAAAAAAAAGAAACCGTACATACATTTTTAAAAAAACCTGAATTGGTAGAGAGAGTTGATTATGACCTAGAAAGTACTAGGAAGGGCATGGATGGCAAGGTTTTGTTTCCTGCAGAAAGTCAGACTTGTTCTGCAGAACAGAAGCAATTACAGTCTGAAAGAAGACGTCCAGCAAAGACCAGTGATTTAGTCACCCTGATGCTAGAAGATAAACAAAGGAGAAGGGAGCAGATTAAAGCAAGTCCGAGAACACCGTCAGGGGAAGAGCAACAACATAGAACAAAAACTTTCAACCAACAAGATTGGGAACTGGGTGATAACAGGGTATTAACATATACTTAAATTAATTTTTTACCTACTATATGAGAACACTTTTTTTTTCTCTCAGTATCTCAGAATAGATAGTTGGTAGCTTAAATGTTTGACCACTTAATGTGACACATAATTTTCTGTTTTAAAACATCTGATCCGATTTAAAGGGACAGTCAACACCAGAATTTTTGTTGTTTAAAAAGATAGATAATCCCTTTATTACTCATTCCCCAGTTTTGCAAAACCAACACTGTTATATTAATACACTTTTTACTTCTGTGACTAACTTGTATCTAAGCATCTTCTGACCGCCCCTAATCACATGACTTTTAGTTATTATCTATTAACTTGCATTTTAGCCAATTAGTGCAGTGTCTGCCACTAGCCACGGGCGTGATCACAATGCTATCTATATGGCCAACAAGAGCTTGCTCTCCCCTATTGTGAAAAGTAAATAAAATAGAGGCGGCCTTCAAGGGCTTAGAAATTATCATATGTGCCTCCCTAGGTTTGCTTTCAACTAGAATACCAAGAGAACACAGCAAAATTGTTGATAAAAGTAAATTGGAAAGTTGTTTTAAATTACATGCCCTATTTGAAACATGAAAGTTTTTTTGGACTTGACTGTCCCTATTATGTTTTACCTTGTTTTATGTACAGTACATTGTGATGAGCCCTAGCACTCAGATAAAATTAGTATAATGTGCAATCGGCTTTGTCCTGGATCTTTTCAGTACAGTTTACCAGAAAGTAAATAATTACTATTCTTCTGCTGATTTACTTTCACTATAAACAATCATATATTCTAATTGTTCCCAATAATGCTATTCATTATTAACGGGGTAAATCCAAAAACTGTTGCAAAATGGGTTAAAGACAAAATATTGTAAAGTTTACTGTAATTTGAATTATTTATATGCGACTGTTTTCAGAATGAAAGGTAATAAGTTTTATGTTGATCAAGTTATGAAAAGCAGTTGTACATTGAAATGGACATTAAAGGGTAATAGTATGTTAAGTTAGTTAAAGGGACATAATACTCATATGCTAAATCACTTGAAACTGATGCAGTATAACTGTAAAAAGCTGACAGGAAAATATCACCTAAGCATCTCTATGTAAAAAAATATATTTTACCTCACAATTTCCTCAGCTCACCAGAGTAAGTTCTGTGTAAAAAGTTATACTTCAGCTGCTGTCCAGCTGCAGGTAAAAAATAAATGAAGAAATGAACAGCAGCCAATCAGCATCAGCAGTGCTGAGGTCATAAACTATTTTACTCTGATTTCATGAGATTTCACTTAACTTTCATGAGATTTCATAGTGAACTTCCTTAAACTGAATAGGGAAATAAGATGAGTGTGCACGAAGCTCACTCCCTTTCCTGTCCCGGGACAGGCATACTGATTTGCTGCTTAAAGTCCTTTGCAATGGGGTTTGAATACTTAGGACATTTTGAGGTAAAATATCTTTCTTTTTTACATAGAGATGTTCAGGTGATATTTTCTAGTCGGCTTTCTTCTACAAGATACGACGAGTCCATGGATTTCATCTTTACTTGTAGGATATTATCCTCCTAACAGGAAGTGGCAAAGAGCACCACAGCAGAGCTGTATATATAGCTCCTCCCTTCCACTCCACCCCCAGTCATTCTCTTTGCCTATGCTAGTATTAGGAAGGGTAAAGTGAAAGAGGTGTTAAAATGATAGTTTTTAGTTTCTTCAATCAAGAAGTTTGTTATTTTAAAATGGTACCGGTGAGTACTATTTTTCTCAGGCAGGATATAGAAGAAGATTTCTGCCTTGAGGTTGATGATCTTAGCAAATGTCACTAAGATCCATGTTGGTTCCCACAGAGTTGCTGAGGAGTGCAAGAGGAATCTTCAGTGTGGGGAACGTTTTCATGCTACAAGCAGCATTGAGGTGTGTGCAGTCATTTATTTCTGAAGAGACTTATGGTATATCAGAATTGGCTGACATAGTTCCCAGGTTGGGAAGGGGTAAGCAGTAGACCTATATATCAGGGTGGTACTGAAATCCTGTGTAAATTATCGTTGTTACAAATGCAGGGCTTATTGCAGCAGCATGGTTAAGACGCTGGGGCAGCCTAACGTTTTTTATTATATAAAAGAGTTTTTTATGGCTGGTTATGTTGCGTTGTGCTGGGGGTTCACATGGCTATATTTTTTAATGTTTTACGTATATAACCCACATGGCTGGTTAAACCGCTTTCCATGCGGTTGTTGAGGCTGTTAGCACATCGCTTATGATGGGCGGGGCCTAATTTTCGCACTTCAAATGCGCAGTTAGTTTCTGAAGTGAAAGCAGCAGGTGCAGAGGCATTTTTGTAATAATTTTGTACATAATGTTTTTGCCTTCATTTAACCTGTATTAGATGTTTAATTTGCTCTTTTTACTTGTGGTGCAATATCCGACTGCTATATAGGATATATGCAATTTAAATTGAGCAGTTTAATAACTTATTAAACAAATTTGGAAAAAAAGTGTTCGCTTTTTTATTTCTTAAAGGCGCAGTACCCGTTTTTGCTGAAGTTGTTTTCATTAACATAATAAAGAGTTTAACGACTTGTGTGGTTATTACTAGCCTGTTCAACATGTCTGACATTGAAGAAAGTCAGTGTTCTATGTGTTTAGCAGCCATTGTGGAACCCCCTCTTACATTGTGTCCTCCTTGTACTGAAAGGGCCTTACACTTTAAAGAACATATTTTAGGTAATGAAAGTGTGTCTAAGTATGATTCTCAGTCTGAAGGGAATCAGGATATGCCATCCAATTCTCCCCAAGTGTCACAACCTTTAATGCTCACTCAAGCGACGCCAAGTATTTCTAGTGCGTCTAATTCTTTTACTCTGCAAGATATGGCTGCAGTTTTGTCAACTACCCTTACAGAGGTATTATCTAAACTGCCAGTTTTGCAGGGTAAACGCAGTAGGCCAGGTATTAATGTGAATACTGAATCCTCTGATGCCTTATTGGCCATTTCCAATGTGCCCTCTCAGTGCTCTGATTTGGGGGTTACGGAATTGCTGTCTGAGGGAGAACTTTCAGAATCATGAAATGTGTTCCCTCAGACAGATTCGGACGTCACGTCTTTTAAATTTAAACTTGAACGCCTCCATCTGTTGCTCAGGGAGGTTTTAGCGACACTGGATGATTGTGACCCTATTACAATTCCTCCAGAAAAATTGTGTAAGATGGACAAATATCTAGAGGTGCCTACTTACACTGATGTTTTTCCGGTTCCTAAAAGAATTTTGGAAATTGTTAAAAAGGAATGGGATAGACCAGGTATACCATTCTCTCCCCCTCCTAATTTTAAGAAAATGTTTCCTATATCAGACACCATTCGGGACTCTTGGCAAACGGTCCCTAAGGTGGAGGGAGCTATATCTACCCTAGCTAAGCATACAACTATACCCATTGAGGACAGTTGTGCTTTCAAAGACCCTATGGATAAGAAATTAGAGGGTCTACTAAAGAAATTATTTATTAATCAGGGGTTTCTTTTACAACCTACGGCTTGCATTGTTCCAGTCACTACTGCAGCAGCATTTTGGTTTGAGGCTCTAGAAGAGTCTCTTAAGGTTGAGACTCCATTAGATGACATCTTAGATAGAATTAAGGCTCTCAAGCTAGCTAATTCTTTTATTACTGACACCGCTTTTCAAATTGCTAAATTAGCGGCAAAGAATGGAGGTTTTGCTATCCTAGCACGTAGAGCGTTGTGGCTCAAATCTTGGTCTGCTGATGTCTCATCAAAATGTAAGCTTTTAGCTATTCCTTTTAAAGGTAAGACCTTTTTTGGGCCTGAATTGAAGGAAATAATTTCTGACACTACAGGAGGTAAAGGCCATGCCCTACCTCAGGATAGGTCTGTTAAGATGAGGGTTAAACAAAATAATTTTCGTTCCTTTCGGAACTTTAAAGGAGGACCCCCTGCTTCCTCTTTTTCTACAAAGCAGGAAGGAAATTTTACCCAATCTAAGTCAGTCTGGAGACCCAACCAGAACTGGAATAAGGGTAAACAATCCAAGAAGCCGGCTGCTGCTCCTAAGACAGCATGAAGGGGCGGCACCCGATCCGGGACCGGATCTAGTAGGGAGCAGACTCTCTTTCTTTGCTCAGGCTTGGGCAAGAGACGTTCAGAACCCCTGGGCACTAGAAATAGTGACCCATGGTTATCAATTGGAATTCAAGGGTTGTCTCCCAAGAGGGAGATTTCATCTTTCAAAATTATCTGCAAACCAGATAAAAAGAGAGGCGTTCTTACACTGTGTAAAAGACCTTTTTACCATGGGAGTAATTCGTCCAGTTCCAAGATTGGAACAGGGACAGGGGTTTTACTCAAACCTATTTGTGGTTCCCAAAAAAGGAGGGAACGTTCAGACCCATTTTGGACCTCAAGTGTCTAAACAAATTTCTAAGAGTTCCATCTTTCAAGATGGAGACAATTCGAACAATTTTACCAATGATCCAGGAGGGTCAATATATGACTACCGTGGACTTGAAGGATGCATACCTTAATATTCCTATCCACAAGGATCATCATCAGTTTCTAAGGTTTGCCTTCTTGGACAAACATTATCAGTTTGTGGCTCTTTCCTTCGGGTTGGCCACAGCACCCAGAATCTTCACAAAGGTTCTAGGGTCTCTTTTGGCGGCTCTCAGACCGCGAGGCATAGCGGTGGCGCCTTATCTGGATGATATTCTGATCCAGGCGTCACCATATCATCTGACAAAATCTCACACGGACACAGTGCTGTCTTTTCTGAGAACTCACGGCTGGAAGGTGAACATAGAGAAGAGTTCACTGGTTCCACAAGGGTTTCTTTCTTGGGAACTCTGATAGACTCGGTTACCATGAATATATTCCTGACAGAGGTCAGAAAATCAAAGATTCTAAATACTTGCCGAGCACTTCAGTCCACTCCTCGGCCATCAGTGGCTCAGTGTATGGAGGTAAACGGATTAATGGTAGCGGCAATGGACATCATTCCGTTTGCTTGCTTTCATCTCAGACCGCTGCAGCTGTGCATGCTCGGACAGTGGAATGGGGATTATGCGGATTTATCTCCTCAGATAAATCTAGATCAAGAAACCAGAGACTCTCTTCTTTGGTGGTTGTCGCTGGATCATCTGTCCTAGGGGACTTGCTTCCGCAGACCCTCTTGGGTGATAGTGACAACGGACGCCAGCCTTCTGGGCTGGGGTGCAGTCTGGAATTCCCTGAAGGCTCAGTGTTTGGACTCAGGTGGAGTCTCTACTTCCAATCAATATTCTGGAACTGAGAGCAATATTCAATGCACTTCAGGCATGGCCTCAGTTGGCTTCGGCCAAATTCATCAGATTCCAGTCGGACAACATCATGACTGTGGCCTATATCAATCATCAGGGGGGAACAAGAAGTTCCTTAGCGATGAGTGGTATCCAAGATAATCTGTTGGGCAGAGGCCCACTTTTGTCATCTATCAGCAATCCACATCCCAGGAGTAGAGAACTGGGAAGCGGACTTTCTGAGCAGACAGACTTTTCATCCGGGGGAGTGGGAACTCCAGCCGGAGGTATTTACCTCATTGATTCTCCGATGGGGCAAACCGGAATTGGATCTGATGGCATCTCGGCAGAATTACAAGCTTCCAAGATACGGATCCAGGTCAAGGGATCCCCAGACAGAACTCATAGATGCCGTGGCAGTGCCTTGGTCGTTCAGTCTAGCTCATGTGTTTCCGCTGTTTCCTCTCCTGCCACGCGTGGTTGCTCGAATCAAACAGGAGAGAGCTTCGGTGATCCTGATAGCGCCTGCGTGGCCACCCAGGACTTGGTATGCGGATCTAGTGGACATGTCTTCGCTACCGCCGTGGAAACTTCCTTTGATACTGGACCTTCTCATTCAAGGTCCTTTCCAAATCTAACTTCTCTGCAGCTGACTGCATGGAGATTGAACGCTTGATTTTATTGAAACGAGGATTCTCTGATTCTGTTATCAGTACTTTGATACAGGCTAGAAAGCCTGTCGCTAGAAAAATCTATCATAAGATACGGCGTAAATATCTTTATTGGTGTGAATCCAAGGGCTACTCATGGAGTAAAGTTAGGATTCCTAGGATTCTGTCTTTTCTCCAAGAAGGATTGGAGAAAGGCTTATCAGCTAGTTCCTTAAAGGACCAGTCAACACTGTAGATTTGCATAATCAACAAATGCGTGATAAGAAGACAATGCAATAGTACTTAGTCTGAACTTCAAATGAGTAGTAGATTTTTGTTAAATAAATTGCAAAGTTATGTCTATTTCCACTCCCCCTGTATCATGTGACAGCCATCAGCCAATCATAAATGCATATACGTATATGCTGTGAATTCTTGCACATGCTCAGTAGGGGTTGGTGACTCAAAAAGTGTAAATATAAAAAAACTGTGCACATTTTGTTAATGGAAGTAAATTGGAAAGTTGTTTAAAATTGCATGCTCTATATGAATCATGAAGTTTAATTTTGACTTGAGTGTCCCTTTAAAGAGACAAATTTCAGCGTTGTCAATTTTGTTTCACAAGCGTTTGGCAGATGTGCCAGATGTTCAGTCTTTTTGTAAGGCACTAACCAGAATTAAGCCTGTATTTAGACCAATTACTCCTCCCTGGAGTTTGAATTTAGTTCTTCGAGTTCTTCAAGGGGTTCAGTTTGAACCTTTACATTCCATAGATATAAAGTTATTATCTTGGAAAGTTCTGTTTTTGGTTGCTATTTCTTCTGCTCGACGAGTTTCAGAGCTTTCAGCATTACAGTGTGATTCACCTTATATCATTTTTCATTCTGATAAGGTGGTTTTACGTACCAAACCTGGATTTCTTCCTAAGGTTGTTTCAAATAATAATATTAATCAGGAAATTATTGTTCCTTCATTGTGTCCTAATCCTTCTTCCAAGAAGGAGCGTCTGTTACATAACTTGGACGTGGTCCGTGCCTTAAAGTTTTACTTACAGGCAACTAAGGATTTCCTTCAATCATCTTCATTGTTCATTGTTTATTCTGGAAAGCGTAGGGGTCAGAAAGCTACGGCTACCTCTCTTTCTTTCTGGTTGAGAAGTATCATCCGCCTGGCATATGAGACTGCTGGACAGCAGCCTCCTGAAAGAATTACTGTTCATTTTACTAGGGCTGTGGCTTCCACATGGGCTTTTAAAAATGATGCAGATTTGTAAAGCTGCGACTTGGTCGTCTCTTCATACTTTTTCCAAATTTTCCAAATTTGATACTTTTGCTTCTTCTGAGGCTGTTTTTGGGAGGAAAGTTTTTCAAGCAGTGGTGCCTTCCGTTTAGGTCTCTGTCTTGTCCCTCCCTTTCATCCGTGTCCTGTTGCTTTGGTATTGTATCCCACAAGTATGGATGAAATCCATGGACTCGTATCTTGTAGAAGAAAAGGAAATTTATGCTTACCTGTTAAATTGATTTCTTCTATGATACGACGAGTCCACGGCCCTCCCTGTCAATTTTAGACAGATTTTGTTTTTTATTATTTATAACTTCAGTCACCTCTGCACCTTTTAGCTTTTCCTTTTTCTTCCTATAGCCTTCGGTCGAATGACTGGGGGTGGAGGGGAATGGAGAAGCTATATATACAGCTCTGCTGTGGTGCTCTTTGCCACTTCCTGTTAGCAGGAGGATAATATCCCACAAGTAAGGATGAAATCCGTGGATTTGTTGTATCGTAGAAGAAATCAATTTATCAGGTAAGCATAAATTTCCTTTTTTACAGCTATGCTGCATCACTTTCAAGTGTTTCAACATTTGGGTATCATGGCCCTTTAAGTAGCCGCAGTGCTTATCTTTGGGTTTTGCCCAGGTGCTTATTGATAGGTAAGATCTGAAAGTCTGTCAGAACATTTATATTGTAAAGTTCTGTTTTTAGGAGTCCTTCATAAGTGAAGTATCAAGACACCTTTCAACACGATTGCAAGAGGTGGGTGTTTCACCAGAGCCTTTTCAAAGGAATCGTCGTTCTCAACATCGTGTGATAACAGCATCACAGGTAGGTTCCTTTTTTATTTTTTTTATTTGTCTATTATTATTTTATTTATTTTTTATTTATTATTATTTTTTTTACACCTTGTTCTGTGTTCATCTCAGTAATGAAGAGGTATCCTTCCTGTAAATATCTTATTTAATTTAATGTACTTTATAAAAACAGAAAGTGAGTGAACACTAATCATACACACACCCCTGCCCGTACAATAGTTTAAAGCACTCTATATGCTACGTAATAATTATTCATAACTATCCCAAAACAAAATGGTAATTTATCATTATTCTCAGAGGCGTAACTAGAAACCACAGGGCCCAGGTGCAAGAATCTAAGAAATTTGAAAAAAAAGTGAATTTGATAGATATAATTTTTTTTAAACATTTAGCACAGAAAAAAAAATGTGAATCAGATTTCATGTCTGCAAAAGGAGGTACCCTGTGCCCACAGTCTGTGAGATGGTCTGACCCCCTATTACTGTATATAGTGACACTGTTTAACACCGTCTGTAATCTGCTGGTGAGATGGCTGGCCTGACCCTACCCGCCCCAGTACTTTATAAAGTGACTACAGTAGTCCGTGACATAGTCCAGCCCCCCCGTACTGTATATAGTGGTACTGTATAGACTGACACTGTTTACCCCCTCCCCCCATGCTATAGTAACAAGGTCTGTAATTTGCTGGTTCCACAAATATACACATACACACAGTCACATACATACATACATACACACACACACACACACACACACACATACATACATACATACATACATACATACATACATACATACATACATACATAAATACACACACATTCACATACACACACACACACACACACACACATTCACATACATACACACACACACACACACACGCATGCATAAATACACACACAGTCACATACATACTGTACATACACACACATAAACACACACACACACATACACACATACATGCATAAATACAGAGTCACATACACACACACACACACACACATACATGCATGCATAAATACACACACACATAAGCACACACATGCATGCATAAACACACACACACACACAACAATGGGTAAAACAGAAACACTAACCCCTGTAGTCAGAGACACTAGTGAAGCATCATGTCACACTCACATGATATCAGTGCAAGCAGTGGCAGGTCAATGTTTTTTATTAAAAAAAATATTTATTTATTTTTTAAGCTGGGCCCCCACCCTTGGGGCACACAGTTCTATTGCATAAGTATAATGTGCTAGCCTCACTGATAAAATCTGACAATATTTAATAAGAAAGAGACATTACTATATGTCTAAAGTGTGTCATCAGCTGCACTACTCCTCAGCTTTCAGTGGTAATGGATCTTTTTCCAGCAGACTCCTAATCCTGGAGCCCAGGTAGTGTCTAATAACAATGTGTCTTCATGCTTATGTATCCTTCTATTTTTAGTTTTATTTATTTATGTCTTTGATATATTTGTTCTATTTGGAGCGTTTTGGTAGTTCTTTTTAAGTAGTCCATATAGTAATGTATACATCTTTCTTCTTTTTTCTAATAGTTTGCCATATCTTCTTTAATTGTTTCTTTAACATGTATTTGTTCATTATTACTAGTGGTAAAAGCCTGTGTACATGGGCCAAAATGTTTAATGAAAGAAATATACCTATCCATCTGTCCCTCTGTCCCTCTGCCCCTCTCCCTATCCTTCTGTCCCTCTATCCCTGATCCCCCCTCAAACAGCTCTCTATCCCCCCCTCTCTAACTATTGGCACCATCTTAGGTACTTGCAGCTGTCTGCCAGTACCTATAACCCCCCTTTTTTTTATTCTTTTTTTTTTCCTTTTTAATTTGTAGTGTAGTGGTCCCCCCCCCCCCTCCAGCAATCACCATTTAGTCCCCCCCCCCCCGCACCCCTTTTCTGTAGTGTAGCTGCCCCATCCCTCCCTGTTACCGTCTAACAATCAGACACCTGCCCTCAGATCACGCTCTGACTCCATATGCAGCAGATGCCTGAAGCTCGAGCTCTCGGCTGTAACATAACAGCTGAGAGGGCTGGAGACTCCTGAAGCTGTATTGCGCTGCAGGGTTTTGGCTGCGCGCGCAACCTACGATGGTGATGGACGTGTTACAAACCACTGTTAATTTCGATTTAGTTTTTAGTCTTTTGACTAAAATGCCATTTTTAGTTGTATTTTACTCATCTGAATTGTTTTAGTAAACTAAATCTCCAGGAGATTTTAGTCGACTAAAATCTAAGAGGTTTTTTTAAAGTGTAATGCATTATTTAAGCATTTTTCTATCTTTTTCAAACTCATTATATACTCCAGGAGAAAACAACACCTGTTATTATTTATGGCAGTGTTTTTCAACCAGTCTGCCGTGGCACACTAGTGTGCCGTGAGAGATCCTCAGGTGTGCCACGGCAGACTGACAACAGTGTGACATATTTTTTAAACTTTGCTTGTTTTTTACTCCCAGTGCAGGGTTAGTTTGTAGGAGGCATGGCATAACAGCACAATACATACAGTATGTGTGTGTTTGTGTGTATGTGTATATATATGCTGTATTAGGCTACAATGTGTGATTTTTTTAAAAATTTTGGGATGGTGGTGTGCCACAGGATTTTTTAATGTAAAAAAGTGTGCCACGGCAAAAAAAAAGGTTAAAAATTACTGATTTATGGTATTAAGGTTTAAACATGCAATACAGACACAGATTTAGCCGTTGTGATATAAAACGTCTTTGTTAAACTTAACATTAAATAAAACCAAGCTTCATAAACAAACAGAAGTGCAACTTTAAAATATTAAAAAAAACCTGTAAACTGTATTGACTGTAACACCATTGCACATATTACCTGAATATATAACACTGCTCTAGAACTTCCAAACTCATTATATACTCCTGCCGTAAAGGTTTATTAACCTGTTTTTATTTATGGTATTAAGGTTTGAACATGCAATACAGATTTAACTGTTGTGGTATCTAACATGTCTTTATCTTAAAATTAAATAAAACCAAGTTTCTTAAATAAACAAGAAGATAGCCTTGCCTTTTTTGTGTGCAAAAGAGCAGTAATTAGATATGGATTGATTATAACACCTTGCATAATGTGTTAATTTCTTCTGTTATGTGTGATCAGTCCACGGGTCATCATTACTTCTGGGATATAACTCCTCCCCAACAGGAAATGCAAGAGGATTCACCCAGCAGAGCTGCATATAGCTCCTCCCCTCTACGTCAGTCCCAGTCATTCTCTTGCACCCAACGACTAGATAGGATGTGTGAGAGGACTATGGTGATTATACTTAGTTTTTATGACTTCAATCAAAAGTTTATTTTACAATAGCACCGGAGCGTGTTATTACTTCTCTGGCAGAGTTTGAGGAAGAATCTGCCAGAGTTTTTTACTATGATTTTAACCGGAGTAGTTAAGATCATATTGCTGTTCTCGGCCATCTGAGGGAGGTAAAAGCTTCAGATCAGGGGACAGCGGGCAGATGAATCTGCATTGAGGTATGTAGCAGTTTTTATTTTCTGAATGGAATTGATGAGAAAATCCTGCCATACCGTTATAATGACATGTATGTATACACTTCAGTATTCTGGGGATGGTATTTCACCGGAACTACTCTGTTAAAAGTCACTAATCCTTTTATTAAGTATTTATCATGTTAAACGTTTTTGCTGGAATGTAGAATCGTTTACATTGCTGAGGTACTGAGTGAATAAATATTTGGGCATTATTTCTACTTGGCAGTTGTTTGCTTTTAATTGTGACAGTTTCGTTTCTCTTCACTGCTGTGTGTGAGGGGGAGGGGCCGTTTTTGGCGCTCTTTGCTACGCATCAAAAAATTCCAGTCAGTTACTCTTATATTTCCTGCATGATCCGGTTCATCTCTGACAGATCTCAGGGGTCTTCAAACTTCTTTGGAGGGAGGTAGTTTCTCTCAGCAGAGCTGTGAGAATTTTATATTGACTGTGAATAAAAACGTTCCTCTGTAATTTTTATGTCAAATTTAATTATTGTTATTTTACTAATGGGAACAAACCTTTGCTAAAAGTTGTGTTGTTTTAAAGTTTGATGCTATAACTGTTTTTCAGTTCATTATTTCAACTGTCATTTAATCGTTTAGTACCTCTTTGAGGCACAGTACGTTTTTACTAAAAAAGATTATAACCAAGTTGCAAGTTTATTGCTAGTGTGTTAAACATGTCTGACTCAGAGGAAGATATCTGTGTCATTTGTTCCAATGCCAAGGTGGAGCCCAATAGAAATTTATGTACTAACTGTATTGATGCTACTTTAAATAAAAGTCAATCTGTACAATGTGAACAAATTTCACCAAACAGCGAGGGGAGAGTTATGCCGACTAACTCGCCTCACGCGGCAGTACCTGCATCTCCCGCCCGGGAGGTGCGTGATATTATGGCGCCTAGTACATCTGGGCGGCCATTACAGATAACATTACAAGATATGGCTACTGTTATGACTGAAGTTTTGTCTAAATTGCCAGAACTAAGAGGCAAGCGTGATCACTCTGGGGTGAGAACAGAGTGCGCTGACAATACTAGGGCCATGTCTGATACTGCGTCACAGCTTGCAGAGCATGAGGACGGAGAGCTTCATTCTGTGGGTGACGGTTCTGATCCAAACAGATTGGATTCAGATATTTCAAATTTTAAATTTAAATTGGAGAACCTCCGTGTATTACTAGGGGAGGTCTTAGCAGCTCTCAATGATTGTAACACCGTTGCAATACCAGAGAAACTGTGTAGGTTGGATAAATACTTTGCGGTACCGGCGAGTACTGACGTTTTTCCTATACCTAAGAGACTAACTGAAATTGTTACTAAGGAGTGGGATAGACCCGGTTTGCCGTTCTCACCCCCTCCAATATTTAGAAAGATGTTTCCAATAGACGCCACCACTCGGGACTTATGGCAAACGGTCCCTAAGGTGGAGGGAGCAGTTTCTACTTTAGCTAAGCGTACCACTATCCCGGTGGAGGATAGCTGTGCTTTTTCAGATCCAATGGATAAAAAATTAGAGGGTTACCTTAAGAAAATGTTTGTTCAACAAGGTTTTATATTGCAACCCCTTGCATGTATCGCGCCGATTACGGCTGCGGCAGCATTTTGGATTGAGTCTCTGGAAGAGAACCTTAGTTCATCTACGCTAGACGACATTACGGACAGGCTTAGAGTCCTTAAACTAGCTAATTCATTCATTTCGGAGGCCGTAGTACATTTAACCAAACTTACGGCTAAGAACTCAGGATTCGCCATACAGGCACGTAGGGCGCTGTGGCTAAAATCCTGGTCAGCTGATGTTACTTCTAAGTCCAAATTACTTAATATACCTTTCAAGGGGCAGTCTTTATTTGGGCCCGGTTTGAAAGAAATTATCGCTGACATTACAGGAGGTAAGGGCCACGCCCTACCTCAAGACAAAGCCAAAGCTAAGGCTAGACAGTCTAATTTTCGTCCCTTTCGGAATTTCAAAACAGGAGCAGCATCAACCTCCACTGCACCAAAACAGGAAGGAGCTGTTGCTCGTTACAGGCAAGGCTGGAAGCCTAACCAGTCCTGGAACAAGAGCAAGCAGGCCAGGAAACCTGCTGCTGCCCCAAAGACAGCATGAACCGAAAGCCCCCGATCCGGGACCGGATCTAGTGGGGGGCAGACTTTCTCTCTTCGCCCAGGCCTGGGCAAGAGATGTTCAGGATCCCTGGGCACTAGAGATAATATCTCAGGGATACCTTCTAGACTTCAAATTATCTCCCCCAAGAGGGAGATTTCATCTGTCAAGGTTGTCAACAAACCAGATAAAGAAAGAAGCGTTTCTACGCTGTGTACAAGATCTGTTATTAATGGGAGTGATCCATCCGGTTCCGCGGTCGGAACAAGGACAAGGGTTCTACTCAAACCTGTTTGTGGTTCCCAAAAAAGAGGGAACTTTCAGGCCAATCTTAGATTTAAAGATTCTAAACTAATTCCTAAGAGTTCCATCGTTCAAAATGGAAACTATTCGGACAATCTTACCCATGATCCAAAAGGGTCAGTACATGACCACAGTGGATTTAAAAGATGCTTACCTTCACATACCGATCCACAAAGATCATCACCGGTATCTAAGGTTTGCCTTCTTAGACAGGCACTACCAGTTTGTAGCTCTTCCATTCGGATTGGCTACGGCTCCAAGAATCTTCACAAAGGTTCTGGGTGCCCTTCTGGCGGTACTAAGACCGCGAGGGATTTCGGTAGCTCCGTACCTAGACGACATTCTAATACAAGCTTCAAGCTTTCAAACTGCCAAGTCTCATACAGAGCTAGTTCTGGCATTTCTAAGGTCGCATGGATGGAAAGTGAACGAAAAGAAGAGTTCTCTTTTTCCTCTCACAAGAGTTCCATTCTTGGGGACTCTTATAGATTCTGTAGAAATGAAGATTTACCTGACAGAAGACAGGTTAACAAAGCTTCAAGATGCATGCCGTGTCCTTCATTCCATTCAACACCCGTCAGTAGCTCAATGCATGGAGGTGATCGGCTTAATGGTAGCGGCAATGGACATAGTACCTTTTGCACGCCTACACCTCAGACCGCTGCAATTGTGCATGCTAAGTCAGTGGAATGGGGATTACTCAGATTTGTCCCCTACTCTGAATCTGAATCAAGAGACCAGAAATTCTCTTCTATGGTGGCTTTATCGGCCACACCTGTCCAGGGGGATGCCATTCAGCAGGCCAGACTGGACAATTGTAACAACAGACGCCAGCCTACTAGGTTGGGGCGCTGTCTGGAATTCTCTGAAGGCTCAGGGACTATGGAATCAGGAGGAGAGTCTCCTTCCAATAAACATTCTGGAATTGAGAGCAGTTTTCAATGCCCTTCTGGCTTGGCCCCAATTAACAACTCGGGGGTTCATCAGGTTTCAGTCGGACAACATCACGACTGTAGCTTACATCAACCATCAGGGAGGGACAAGAAGCTCCCTAGCAATGATGGAAGTATCAAGGATAATTCGCTGGGCAGAGTCTCACTCTTGCCACCTGTCAGCAATCCACATCCCGGGAGTGGAGAACTGGGAGGCGGATTTCTTGAGTCGCCAGACTTTTCATCCGGGGGAGTGGGAACTTCATCCGGAGGTCTTTGCCCAAATACTTCGACGTTGGGGCAAACCAGAGATAGATCTCATGGCGTCTCGCCAGAACGCCAAACTTCCTCGCTACGGGTCCAGATCCAGGGATCCGGGAGCGGTTCTGATAGATGCTTTGACAGCACCTTGGAACTTCGGGATGGCTTATGTGTTTCCACCCCTCCCGCTGCTTCCTCGATTGATTGCCAAAATCAAACAGGAGAGAGCATCAGTGATTCTAATAGCGCCTGCATGGCCACGCAGGACTTGGTATGCAGATCTAGTGGACATGTCATCCTGTCCGCCTTGGTCTCTACCTCTAAGACAGGACCTTCTGATACAGGGTCCATTCAAACATCAAAATCTAACTTCTCTGAAGCTGACTGCTTGGAAATTGAACGCTTGATTTTATCAAAACGTGGTTTTTCTGAGTCGGTTATTGATACCCTGATACAGGCTAGGAAGCCTGTTACCAGAAAGATTTACCATAAAATATGGCGTAAATACCTATACTGGTGCGAATCCAAACGTTACTCCTGGAGTAAGGTTAGGATCCCTAGGATATTGTCCTTTCTACAAGAAGGTTTAGAAAAGGGTTTATCAGCTAGTTCATTAAAGGGACAGATTTCAGCTCTGTCCATCTTGTTACACAGGCGTCTGTCAGAAAATCCAGACGTCCAGGCCTTTTGTCAGGCTTTAGCTAGGATCAAGCCTGTGTTTAAAGCTGTTGCTCCGCCATGGAGTTTAAACTTAGTTCTTAACGTTTTACAGGGTGTTCCGTTTGAACCCCTTCATTCCATTGATATAAAATTGTTATCTTGGAAAGTTCTGTTTTTAATGGCTATTTCCTCGGCTCGAAGAGTCTCTGAGTTATCAGCCTTACATTGTGATTCTCCTTATCTGATTTTTCACTCAGACAAGGTAGTTCTGCGTACTAAACCTGGGTTCTTACCTAAGGTAGTCACTAACAGGAATATCAATCAAGAGATTGTTGTTCCATCCTTGTGTCCAAATCCTTCTTCAAAGAAGGAACGTCTTCTACACAATCTGGATGTAGTTCGTGCCCTCAAGTTCTACTTGCAGGCAACTAAAGATTTTCGCCAAACTTCTTCCCTGTTTGTCGTTTATTCTGGACAGAGGAGAGGTCAAAAAGCTTCTGCTACCTCTCTCTCTTTTTGGCTTCGTAGCATAATACGTTTAGCCTATGAGACTGCTGGACAGCAGCCTCCTGAAAGAATTACAGCTCACTCCACTAGAGCTGTGGCTTCCACTTGGGCCTTTAAGAATGAGGCCTCTGTTGAACAGATTTGCAAGGCTGCAACTTGGTCTTCGCTTCATACTTTTTCCAAATTTTACAAATTTGACACTTTTGCTTCTTCGGAGGCTATTTTTGGGAGAAAGGTTCTTCAGGCAGTGGTTCCTTCTGTATAATGAGCCTGCCTATCCCTCCCGTCATCCGTGTACTTTTGCTTTGGTATTGGTATCCCAGAAGTAATGATGACCCGTGGACTGATCACACATAACAGAAGAAAACATAATTTATGCTTACCTGATAAATTCCTTTCTTCTGTTGTGTGATCAGTCCACGGCCCGCCCTGTTTTAAGGCAGGTAAATATCTTTTAAATTATACTCCAGTCACCACTTCACCCTTGGTTACTCCTTTCTCGTTGATTCTTGGTCGAATGACTGGGACTGACGTAGAGGGGAGGAGCTATATGCAGCTCTGCTGGGTGAATCCTCTTGCATTTCCTGTTGGGGAGGAGTTATATCCCAGAAGTAATGATGACCCGTGGACTGATCACACAACAGAAGAAAGGAATTTATCAGGTAAGCATAAATTATGTTTTTTACAGCAAATTTTGATTTAGTTTTAGTCAGTCTTTTGACTAAAATGCCAGTTTGATTTAGTTTTAGTCAGTCTTTTGACTAAAATGCCATTTTAGTTTGCAATGTTATTTATTTGTGACCACTATTATTATTATTATTATTATCAGGTATTTGTAGAGCGCCAACAGATTCCGCAGCGCTATCAGAATGAAAGTTAAAAAGGTTTATATTGATCAAGTTATGGAACAGCAGTTGTTCATGGTTAATAGTGTGCAGGGGCTATCTTGGGGTTTTCCCAGGTGTTTATTGGTAGGTATTATCTGTGCTTTCTAAAAAGAAAAAGAAAAAAAAGAACATTTCTTATCCCAAAATGTTTAACCTGATTTTCACACAAATCAACTGGATTATTACTCTTTGTTCCTTGTCAGAACATTCTATTGTAAAGTTTTGTTCCTTGCCAGAACATTCTATTGTAAAGTTTTGTTCCTTGTCAGAACATTCTATTGTAAAGTTTGGTCCTTGTCAGAACATTCTATTGTAAAGTTTTGTTCCTTGTCAGATAATTCTATTGTAAAGTGTTGTTCCTTGTCAGAACCTTATATTGTAAAGTTTTGTTCCTTGTCAGAACATTATATTGTAAAGTTCTGTTTTTAGGAGTCCTCCATAAGTGAAGTATCTAGACACCTTTCAACACGATTGCAAGAGGTGGAAGTTGCACAAGAGCCTTTTCAAAGGAATCGTCGTACTCCACATCGTGTGATAACAGCATCACAGGTAAGTTCCTCTTTTTTTATTTGTGTATTTATTATTTTTTTATTATTACTTTTTTAAACCTTGTTCTGTGTTCATATCAGTAATGAAGAGATATCCTTCCTGTAAATATCTTTGTTAATTGTTTATGTATGTATTTTAAGTGTTTGATTCTTCTTCTTGTTCAAATTGCTATTATTATTTTTGGTGCTTTATGATGCATCTGATATCCAAGGTCCATATTTAAGTAATATCAGTATCAAATAGTAGGAATAGAACAAAGTAAAAAAAAATTAAAAAAATATTTGTCTTTCAAGCTTATGTTTTAACTTTTTCATAAACAGCTGAGTTTGCTTCTGAAATGGTGGTATTTGTTCCTTTTTTGATATATTTTATAAGTCACGTGTTCCATTTAAAGATAGTATGTTTGCAAATTAATATGGAAGCACTTGGTAGAACACACGGAGAGATTAATTTATGTTAATGTTACATTAGCATTTTATTATATCTGAAGTGGTTACCATAAATCTATGTTGAAAATGCACAGTTAAGTCAAGGTTTACAAATTGTCAGGAATTAATTCTGCTTTTCCTACAAGGCAGAAAAATAACAACAAAGTAACAACTTTGAACCACAACTGCAGCTTTAAGAATTAATATGAATGTAGTTAGACAGTTATCTGATACAAATATGAAACAACGGCGCAGCTTTTGTTTAATATGTATGAGGATATCTGTCTGGCAATTAATATTGGTTTAAATCTGAATACTGCAACTAAGCAAACAAAAGAGGAAATGCAAAGTGCAATTCAATAAACCATAAGCAATAATAAAGTTGTGATAATAAAAGATGTAGTAGCTATTTTGACAAGACAGCACTTTAGCAGGGAAGGAAATAGTATCAGTGTTGTTAACTGTCTAATGTTAGTGTAAAGAGAAAACTTCAGTAGTAAGCAATTGAATGAGTCACAAAATCTATAAGTCTCTGTGAAAAGTATTCCTAATTTAGTTATAAGTTGCAAGGAGGCTTTTAGAAACAGCTGTGTAACATTTGAAGAGATTTGATACATTCAGGATTGCAGCGAAAGGTAGGTAAGATATAAAGTTGAAATCTTACCAAGTAGGTAGAAGGTGTAAGTCCGTTTTTAGTTAACTACTTCTGTTGATAACAGAGAGGCCGGTACCGGTAACAATCTGTAAGGAGAATTGAGAGTAGCTAGGAGTGTTCCGGTGGCGTGTGACGTCACAGCCGGCTCCGTTGAGCAGAGATCCTGTGTCAGTTGCAACAGCTGCTGAGGAGTGTGAATCCTTAGGAGATTGATTGCGGTAGGAGACAGAATTCTAAGCACTAAGCAATAGGTTGGTTGATGTTTTATACGTTGTATGTGAGAGGGAGTTTCCAGAAGGTGGAAGGACATAATCAGTAAAGGACGGTCAGAGAGTGAAGTAAACATGAATTCATGACACAAATATACTTAACTTAATTAAGCGTGAATGCTACATATTGTATAATTATGTCCACCGACCTAGATTATTTACAATATCAGAGTAGTTATATATCATTTGTATTTCATTTTTTTGATCCAGGTTGGTTTTAAGGGTACTACCCAACTGATTATTTGATTGGTAATTTTAAGTTTCAGACCAATGTAGACAGAGTAGGAACTGAAATTAATTCTGTTTTAGGCTTGAAACATAAGTTTTAGTGTATCCATTTTGATATAATGGTCATTTAAATACATTTTAACCATTTTAGTTTCATGGTGATGTCACTTCTGTTAACATAGTAATTTTGAAAATTTATAGTCTGTATTCTTCCAGTAAGGTTAGCTATGGGTTGTAGAAAGATTTTTGTTTTATTATATTGTTACTGGTAATATGGGACTTTTTTTTAATGCTTCTGGATTAATATTCTCTAGTGTTGTCTGGATCACAGCTGGATATTAAAGATGAGTGTTATAGACAACTAAATAGATGCTTGAGCTATCCTAGTGCCATCTTGAACCACTAAACTGATGAGGAGGCTATACAAGTGCTCTGAAGACGAATGGAAGGGTTTTGATACTGTTACCTAGATCACTGTACTGATAATGGAGTAGGGTGTTACCTTGTAGACCGATGACAGAGCTAAATTCCATTAGATACACAAGGATGAGTTGTAGTAAGAACACAATACATATTATTAGGAGGGCCTTCTACACTACTAGTGTATGAATGAGGGCTCTGTGAGTGTCAACTAGACTAGTAGGGGGTCTTTTTTGAGTGCCCTCTAGATGACTTGATGTTTTATGGGCCTGTAATTGTGGCACCTAGAGCAGTAGTTTTCAACATGCTTTTCTGTAATAATAAGAGGAACAATGAGGAATGAAGTTGGGAATATGTACTGGCAAGGTGGATTTGATTTAAATCAAATTGATTTGAATCACAATTTAAATCATTATTAAAATCACTAGTCAGTAAGCCTTGATTTAATTCATGGTTTTCTACATAAAGACTTTATTTGTAGAATAAAAGTTTTTCAGATTTTTTTTTCCAGTTTTATCGGAAAATGACTGATTTAGTTATATGCTATTAGAAATACATAGATAATTCTTAAATTATTAGGAGGTGAATTATATTCAGTTTAATAGGTTAATCATTCATCTTGGTGTTCAACGTTTCAGGTATACTTTATTGGAAGGAGAAAATGAATCATTACCTTAATAATAACAATTTAAATTGTTTTATTTAACTAAAGAACATTATTATTACCTTAATCCTAACAATCAAAATGTTTAAAACAATACATCTATAGGTTTCACTTTCATTTTACTGCTGCCCCTCCCTCCTCATACATAGGTCCTTGTGCAAATCTATTTCACTCTGAACAGTTTTCTATTCATTGAGCTTCTTGAAACTTAGTAAGGGGGTGCTTCTATGTACATAGAATTGCAGAAGAACAAAGGGATTAAAGGGACAGAAAGTCAAACTTGAACATTCTTGACTCAGATAGAACATGCAGTTTTAAACAACTTTCCAATGTGCTTCCATTATCTTAACTTTGTTCTCTTATCTTTTGCTGAAAAGCATACCTATGTAGGCTTAGGAGCAGCAATTCAATACTGTTAGCTAGCTGCTGATTGCTGGCTCCACATGTATGCCTCTGTCATTGGCTCACCCAATATGTTCAGCTAGCGTCCGGTATTGCATTGCTGCTCCTTCAACAAAGGATACAAAGAGAATTATCAAATTTGATTAATAGAAGTAAACTGGAAAGTTTACCTCTCTGTGGGAAGAAACAAACGACTTGAAAGAGGAGCTGTGACGTCTGTAAATAATGCTGTGCAGAGAATCAATGGATACCAAGATGGTGGTGCCCCCTCTTGAGGGGTATATGTATACCCCCTCCGTGGTTGGCTATGTATAATGAGCCACACGGAGGGCATGCATGGATAATAATTAAATTAAAATAAGTACATCCTACTGAGCATTTAAATATTTTCTATTTAACTGTTTAATGCTGTATTCATTTTATTTGGGTTGCATGGCCCTTTAAGCATAACAGTAATCACAGGCAGCAGGTCATATTGATATTAAAGGGACATGATATCCAGATGTTGAAGCACTTGAAAGTGATGCAACATAGCTGTAAAAAGCCGACTAGAAAATATCACCTGAACATATCTATGTAAATTAGGATGATATATTGCTTCAAAATTTCCTCATTAGAGAAATCCCAGTGTAATTAAGCAGTCAATCAGAATGCTGGTCCCAGGACTTGCAAGGGAGCTTGCATCTGGCATGTGCAGACACACTCATGATATTTTCCTTCTCAGTTTAAGGAAGTTTACTATGAAATCTCACAAGATTTCAGTGAAATCTCAAGAGATCACAGTAAAGTGTGACAGCAGCACTTGATGAAGCTGATTAGCTGTTTTTTGATTTTTCTTTTTTAACCTGCATCAGTAGCTATAGCATATCTGTTCACACAGGATTTATTGTAATATAGATTGCATAGAGATATTCAGGTGATATTTCCTAGTCGGCTTTTTACAGTTACACTGCGTCACTTTCAAGTGACGTAGCATATGGGTATTATGTTCCTTTAAAGTGGTCTTGCAGAAAAATAAATAAATAAATCCTACAATAGTTCAGTCAAAGTTCCAATCTTAGTGAATTTGAAACTTGCTATCTGCAGTAGGGATGTGTAAGCAACGTTTAACCGAACCTGGAGAGGATCTACCAAGAAAAATGAGTGAAAATTAATATTTTATGAAACCTGATACATACATGTCCCTGGGGACTGATCAAGTGTTTCATAAAATATGAATTTTCACTCATTTTTCTTGGTAGATCCTCTCAAGGTTTTTTTTGTTTTTTTTTTAGAAATGTTGCTTGCATAAAAGTTTATGCAAGCAACATTTCTAAAAAACAAACAAAAAAAACCCAAACAAAACATTGTTACCTTAGATTAAATGGTTCCACAGTTAACTAATTTGAAGTAAATTTAATATTTCAATATACTGTTTGGTGTTACAAACGAAAATGTTTCATTTGCACATACCTCTGTGCAACTCCTTTTGGCTGTGAGGTGGGCCTGGACCACTCTGTGTTTCAGTGTACATAAAAATGTGTATTGCATAAATAATCTGTGCCAAACTAATGCAAGTCTTGTCACAGTTTATATTAATGACACCTTATTATCCATGATACCTATACTCTCACTATAGGTGTTTCTTTCATGTAATTAGCAAGAGTCCATGAGCTAGTGACGTATGGGATATACATTCCTACCAGGAGGGGCAAAGTTTCCCAAACCTTAAAATGCCTATAAATACACCCCTCACCACACCCACAATTCAGTTTTACAAACTTTGCCTCCGATGGAGGTGGTGAAGTAAGTTTGTGCTAGATTCTACATTGATATGCGCTCCGCAGCAAGTTGGAGCCCGGTTTTCCTCTCAGCGTGCAGTGAATGTCAGAGGGATGTGAGGAGAGTATTGCCTATTTGAATGCAGTGATCTCCTTCTACGGGGTCTATTTCATAGGTTCTCTGTTATCGGTCGTAGAGATTCATCTCTTACCTCCCTTTTCAGATCGACAATATACTCTTATATATACCATTACCTCTGCTGATTCTCGTTTCAGTACTGGTTTGGCTTTCTACAAACATGTAGATGAGTGTCCTGGGGTAAGTAAATCTTATTTTCTGTGACACTCTAAGCTATGGTTGGGCACTTTGTTTATAAAGTTCTAAATATATGTATTCAAACATTTATTTGCCTTGACTCAGAATGTTCAACATTCCTTATTTTCAGACAGTCAGTTTCATATTTGGGATAATGCATTTGAATTAATCATTTTTTCTTACCTTCAAAAATTTGACTCTTTTTCCCTGTGGGCTGTTAGGCTCGCGGGGGCTGAAAATGCTTCATTTTATTGCATCATTCTTGGCGCAGACTTTTTTGGCGCAAAAATTCTTTTCCGTTTCCGGCGTCATACGTGTCGCCGGAAGTTGCGTCATTTTTTGACGTTATTTTGCGCCAAAAATGTCGGCGTTCCGGATGTGGCGTCATTTTTGGCGCCAAAAGCATTTTAGGCGCCAAATAATGTGGGCGTCTGATTTGGCGCTAAAAAATATGGGCGTCGCTTTTGTCTCCACATTATTTTAGTCTCATTTTTTCATTGCTTCTGGTTGCTAGAAGCTTGTTCTTTGGCATTTTTTCCCATTCCTGAAACTGTCATTTAAGGAATTTGATCAATTTTGCTTTATATGTTGTTTTTTTGTCTTACATATTGCAAGATGTCTCACGTTGCATCTGAGTCAGAAGATACTACAGGAAAATCGCTGTCTAGTGCTGGAGCTACCAAGCTAAGTGTATCTGCTATAATTTTTGGTATCTGTTTCTCCAGCTGTTGTTTGTATTGCATGTCATGACAAACTTATTAATGCAGATAAAATTTCCTTTAGTACTGTTACATTACCTGTTGCTGTTCCGTCAACATCTAATTTTCAGAGTGTTCCTGATAAACATAAGAGATTTTATTTTTTTTTAAATCCATTAAGAAGGCTATGTCTGTTATTTCTCCTTCTAGTTTACATAAAAGTCTTTTAAAACTTCTCTTTTTTCAGATGAATTTTTAAATGAACATCATCATTCTGATACTGATAAATCTTTGTATTTGTTCAAGATGGAATTTATTCGTTCTTTATTTAAAGAAGTTTTAATTGCATTAGAAATAGAGGATTCTGGTCCTCTTGATACTAAATCTAAACGTTTAAATAAGGTTTTTAAATCTCCTGTAGTTATTCCAGAAGTGTTTAATCTCCCTGATGCTATTTCTGAAGTAATTTCCAGGGAATGGAATAATTTGGGTAATTCTTTTACTCCTTCTAAACGTTTAAGCAATTATATCCTGTGCCATCTGACAGATTAGAGTTTTTTTGGGACAAAATCCCTAAGGTTATGGGGCTGTCTCTACTCCTGCTAAATGTACTACTATTCCTACGGCAGATAGTACTTTATTTAAGGGAAATTGAATCCTTTCTAAGAAAAGCTTACTTAGGTTCAGGTAATCTTCTTAGACCTGCTATATTTTTAGCGGATGTTGCTGCAGCTTCAACTTTTTGGTTAGAAGCTTTAGCGCAACAAGTAACAGATCATAATTTTATAGCATTATTATTATTCTATAACATGCTAATAATTTTATTGGTGATACCATCTTTTGATATCATTAGAGTTGATGTCAGGTATATGTCTCTAGCTATTTTAGCTAGAAAAGCTTTATGGATTAAACTTGGAATGCTGATATGTCTTCTAAGTCAACTTTGCTTTCCCTTTCTTTCCAGGGTATTAAATTATTATTTCAATTGTTTCTGGAAGGAAGGGAACTTTTTTACCAAAGGATAAAAAAATCTAAGGTAAATTTAGGTCTAATAATCTTTTTTGTTCCTTTCCTCACAACAAGGAACAAAAGCCTGATCCTTCATCCTCAGGAGCGGTATCAGTTTGGAAACTATTTCCAGTTTGGAATATATCCAAGCCTTATAGAAATCTATAGCCAGCTCCTAAGTACCCATGAAGGTGCGGCCCTTATTCCAGCTCAGCTGGTATGGGGCAGATTACGTTTTCTTCAAAGAAATTTGGATCAATTCCGTTCTCAATCTCTGGTTTCAGAACATTGTTTCAGAAAGGTACAGAATTGGCTTCAGTTAAGGCCTCCTGCTAAGAGATTTTTTTCTTTCCCGTGTCCCAGTTAACACAGCAAAGGCTCAGCATTTCTGAAATGTGTTTCAGATCTAGAGTTGGTTGGAGTAATTATGCCAGTTCCAGTTCTGGAACAGGGGCTGGGGTTTTATTTTATCTCTTCATTGTACCAAGAAGGTCAATTCCTTCAGACCAGTTCCGGATCTATCAATATTGAATCGTTATGTAAGGATACCAACATTCAAGATGGTTACTGTAGGACTATCCTGTTTTTTGTTTAGCAAGGGCATTATATGTCTACAATAGATTTACAGGATGTGTATCTGCATATTCCGATTCATCCAGATCACTTTTAGTGTCTGAGATTCTCTTTTTAGACAAGCATTACCAGTTTTTTTGGCTCTACCGTTTGGCCTAGCCTCAGTTCCAAGAATTTTTTTCAAAGGTTCTCGGTGCCCTTCTTTCTGTAATCAGAGAACAGGGTTTTGGTATTTCCTTATTTGGACGATATCTTGGTATTTGCTCAGTCTTCTCATTTTCGAAGAATCTCATACGTATCGACTTGTGTTGTTTCTTCAAGTTCATGGTTGGAGGTTCAATTTACTAATCAGTTCATTGATTCCTCAGACAAGGGTAACCTTTTTAGGTTTCTAGATAGATTCAGTGTCTATGACTCTGTCCTTGTCAGACAAAAGAAGTTTAACATTGATATCAGCTTGTCAAATCCTTCAGTCACAATCATTCCCTTTGGTAGCCTTATGCATGGAAATTTTAGGTCTTAGGACTGCCGCATCAGATGCGATCTCCTTTGCTCGTTTTCACATGCGACCTCTTCAGCTCTGTATGCTGAACCAATGGTGCAGGGATTACTCAAAGATATCTCAATTAATATCTTTAAACCGATTATACGACACTCTCTGACATGGTGGACAGATCACCATCGTTTAGTTCAGGGGGCTTCTTGTTCTTCCGACCTGGACTATAATCTCAACAGATGCAAGTCTTACAGGTTGGGGAGCTGTGTGGGGGTATCTGACGGCACAAGGGGTTTGGGAATCTCAGGAGGTGAGATTTCCGATCAGTATTTTGGAACTCCGTGCAATTTTCAGAGCTTTTCAGTCTTGGCCTCTTCTGAAGAGAGAGTTGTTCATTTGTTTTCAGATAGACAATGTCACAACTGTGGCATACATCAATCATCAAGGAGGGACTCACAGTCCTCTGGTTATGAAAGAAGTATCTCGAATTTTGGTTTGGGCGGAATCCAGCTCCTGTCTAATCTCTGCGGTTCATATCCCAGGTATGGACAATTGGAAAGCGGATTATCTCAGTCGCCAAACGTTGCACCTGGGCGAATGGTCTCTTCACCCAGAGGTATTTCCTCAGATTGTTCAAATGTGGGAACTCCCAGAAATAGATCTGATGGCTTCTCATCTAAACAAGAAACTTCCCTGGTATCTGTCCGGATCCCGGGATCCTCGGGCGGAGGCAGTGGATGCATTATTTCTTCCTTACAAGTGTCATCCTGCCTATATCTTTCCGCCTCTAGTTCTTCTTCCAAGGGTATTCTCCAATATTCTAAAGGAATGCTTGTTTGTTCTGCTGGTAGCTCCAGCATGGCCTCACAGGTTTTGGTATGCAGATCTTGTCCGGATGGCCTCTTGCCAACCGTGGACTCTTCCGTTAAGACCAGTCTTTCTGTCTCAAAACCTTAATTTTAAGGTATGGAGTTTGAACGCTTGATTCTTGGTCAAAGAGGTTTCTCTGACTCTGTGATTGATACTATGTGACAGGCTCGTAAATCTGTATCTAGAGAGATATATTATAGAGTCTGGAAGACTTATATTTCTTAGTGTCTTTCTCATCTTTTTTTCTTGGCATTCTTTTTGAATACCGAGAATTTTACAGTTTCTTCAGGATGGTTTAGATAAAGGTTTGTCCGCAAGTTCCTTGAAAGACAAATCTCTGCTCTTTCTGTTCTTTTTCACAGAAGGTTTGCTAATCTTCCTGATATTTATTGTTTTGTACAACCTTTGGTTCGTATAAAACCTGTCATTAAGTCAATTTCTCCTCCTTGGAGTTTGAATTTGGGTCTGGGGGCTCTTCAAGCTCTTCATTTTGAACCCATGCATTCTTTGGTCATTATATTACTTTCTTGGAAAGTTTTGTTTCTTTTGGCCATCTCTTCTGCCAGAAGAGTCTCTGAATTATCTACTCTTTTTTGTGAGTCTCCTTTTCTGATTTTGCATCAGGATAAGGCGGTGCTGCGAACTTCTTTTGAATTTTTTACCTAAGGTTGTGAATTCTAACAACATTAGTAGAGAAATTATGGTTCCTTCATTATGTCCTGATCCTATGAATTCTAAGGAGAAATCATTGCATTCTTTGGATGCTGTTAGGGCTTTGTAATATTATGTTGAAGCTACTAAGTCTTTCCGAAAGACTTCTAGTCTATTTGTCATCTTTTCCGGTTCTAGAAAAGGCCAGAAAGCTTCTGCCATTTCTTTGGCATCTTGGTTGAAATCTTTATTTCATCATGCCTATGTTGAGTCGGGTAACACTCCGCCTCAAAGGATTACAGCTCATTCTACTAGGTCAGTTTCTACTTCCTGGGCGTTTAGGAATGAAGCTTCGGTTGATCAGATTTGCAAAGCAGCAACTTGGTCCTCTTTGCATAATTTTACTAAATTCTACCATTTTGTTGTGTTTTCTTCTTTTGAAGCAGTTTTTGGTAGAAACGTACTTCAGGCAGTGTTTTCAGTTTGAATCTTCTGCTTATGTTTTTTCATTAAAATTTTATTCTGGGTGTGGATTATTTTCAGCAGGAATTGGCTGTCTTTATTTTATCCCTCCCTCTCTAGTGACTCTTGCGTGGAAAGATCCACATCTTGGGTAATCATTATCCCATACGTCACTAGCTCATGGACTCTTGCTAATTACATGAAAGAAAACATAATTTATGTAAGAACTTACCTGATAAATTCATTTCTTTCATATTAGCAATAGTCCATGAGGCCCGCCTTTTTTTGTGGTGGTTTTGATTTTTTTGTATAAAGCACAATTATTCCAATTCCTTATTTTATATGCTTTCGCACTTTTTTCTTATCACCCCACTTCTTGGCTATTCGTTAAACTGAATTGTGGGTGTGGTGAGGGGTGTATTTATAGGCATTTTAAGGTTTGGGAAACTTTGCCCCTCCTGGTAGGAATGTATATCCCATACGTCACTAGCTCATGGACTCTTGCTAATATGAAAGAAATTAATTTATCAGGTAAGTTCTTACATAAATTATGTTTTTTCCCTGTTCGCAAAAAATATCGGTAAACTCTTTTTGAGATTGTAGTATAAAATAATTCATCAAATAAAACAAATTTGCAATATAGTTTCAATATTTATTTTTAATATTTATTTTTCACTTTTTTTTCAAATGTAAGTCTGAAAATAGTGGCTATCCAAGTACTGAAAAGTGACAGAGCACACAGCAGTTTCACAAGCCTAACCCTGTCGCATATATGCCACTAATTTTGTTATCTTATTTCTGCTGAAACAAAACAATGGATATTTTGTTTTGGCAGTGACGAGCCATGTTAACAAACTCTGGATTGGCTACGTCAAATAAAGAAATTGGTGGGTGGATTTTGACCATTTAAAAACAATTGCAGCAAACAGGGTGTTAATCTGTTCTAATAACATTCAGGCTCTGCTGATATGTTAATCTTCCTGAAAATTGAAAAAAATGACAAGGTTTTTGCTGCCCCTTTAAATAAGTGATTACCAGTAGCATATCTCAGCAGATAGGCTTCATTTGACTAATAAATATGCGTTTTAGTGGCCCCTGAGCACTGAAGCTGGAGGCTACTACACAACTATGAACAATTGAGAAATCACTGTTCCTTAGCCTCAGTATGACTCACCAGTCAGTTATTATCATGAACTTGAGAATAGTGATATGACACCTGTTTGTGTGATTCCCTTTGTGTGAATGTTTAACTAAGACAATTTGCATGGGTGTATGGTTAAGAATGTGTGCACGGACTCTGCCTACATTGTTTGCTTTCCCGTGTGGTATTTCTGAGGTAAACCTGTTCAGTAACAGAAGTAAATAGATATGTTTGTTTGTTAATACAAATGATGGGATCTATGATGGGAGCTTGTGGTAGGACAATCACTGTTCGGGTTAATTCGAAAAGTCAGGTCTGTTTATGTAAAGAGTTAATTCCGTACTCTTGCTGCAGGGCATCAGGGCTTGTTCTCATTAGAGAGATCATCCTTTGAACCAAGATTATAAAACGGGGTCATAAACTGACAGTCATCAAATCAGAAACTCTGATCACAGGCATCTGCCCTTGAGCTTTACTAGTTCAACTTTGTTAATCTTATAACAGTGTTCCTTTTTTACACTACTTATTTTATAACTTGTTAAATGCTGCTCACGTACGTACTTGGGCAACAATATGTGAATATGAACATAATGTGTATTGCTCTGTCTGCCTGTGCTATGCAGTACGGTTGTTGCAATTGTCTTGTGCTGTTTGATTATTTTAATGATTAAAAAAAGGGAATTAAGTTGCCGGGCTATTGTAAATTGATTACTTCCAAAGAAAAGATTAGGACTTTTCAATACTTAAAACAGGTGCCTGAGTTTAGGATTATGTGTGCTGTAGGTTTGTTGCCCAGTTATTAATCACAAGTCAAGCTGGTTACTGTATCCAGTTTGGGTAACAGCCTACTCAAGAGAGAAGTTTCTTTTCTTCTGTTATGTGTGATCAGTCCACGGGTCATCATTACTTCTGGGATATTATCTGCTCCCCTACAGGAAGTGCAAGAGGATTCACCCAGCAGAGTTGCTATATAGCTCCTCCCCTCTACGTCACCCCCAGTCATTCTCTTGCACCCAAAGACTAGATAGGAGGTGTGAGAGGACTATGGTGATTATACTTAGTTTTTATAACTTCAATCAAAAGTTTGTTATTTTACAATAGCACCGGAGCGTGTTATTACTTCTCTGGCAGAGTTTGAAGAAGAATCTACCAGAGTTTTTCTTATGATTTTAACCGGAGTAGTTAAGATCATATTGCTGTTTCTCGGCCATCTGAGGGAGGTAAAAGCTTCAGATCAGGGGACAGCGGGCAGTTGAATCTGCATTGAGGTATGTAGCAGTTTTTATTTTCTGAATGGAATTGATGAGAAAATCCTGCTATACCGTTATAATGACATGTATGTATACTCTACACTTCAGTGTTCTGGGGATGGTATTTCACCGGAATTACTCTGTAAAAGTACATTAAACCTTTTAATAGGTATTTAATTCATGTTAAACGTTTTTGCTGGAATGTAGAATCGTTTGCATTTCTGAGGTACTGAGTGAATAAATATTTGGGCATTATTTTTCCACTTGGCAGTTTGCTTGTTTTGCTTATGACAGTTTCGTTTCTCTCTCACTGCTGTGTGTGAGGGGGAGGGGCCGTTTTTGGCGCTCTTTGCTACGCATCAAAAAATTTCCAGTCAGTTACACTTGTATTTTCTGCATGATCCGGTTCATCTCTAACAGAACTCAGGGGTCTTCAAACTTCTTTGAAGGGAGGTAGATTCTCTCAGCAGAGCTGTGAGATTTATGTAGTGACTGTGTTTTAAAACGTTGCTCTGTGATTTTTATGTTTAAAATTTAATTAGTGTTGCTTTACTAATGGGAACAAACCTTTGCTAACAAGTTGTGTTGTTTTTAAAGAGTGATGCTATAACTGTTTTTTTTTTTTTTTTTTTCAGTTCATTATTTCAACTGTCATTTAATCGTTTAGTGCTTCTTTGAGGCACAGTACGTTTTTTGTTAAATAAGATTGTAACCAAGTTGCATGTTTATTGCTAGTGTGTTAAACATGTCTGATTCAGAGGAAGATACCTGTGTCATTTGTTCCAATGCCAAGGTGGAGCCCAATAGAAATTTATGTACTAACTGTATTGATGCTACTTTAAATAAAAGCCAATCTGTACAAATTGAACAAATTTCACCAAACAGCGAGGGGAGAGTTATGCCGTCTAACTCGCCTCACGTGTCAGTACCTGCGTCTCCCGCCCGGGAGGTGCGTGATATTATGGCGCCTGGTACATCTGGGCAGCCATTACAGATAACATTACAAGATATGGCTACTGTTATGACTGAAGTTTTGGCTAAGTTACCAGAACTAAGAGGCAAGCGTGATCACTCTGGGGTGAGAACAGAGTGCGCTGATAATTCTAGGGCCATGTCTGATACTGCGTCACAGCTTGCAGAGCATGAGGACGGAGAGCTTCATTCTGTAGGTGACGGTTCTGATCCAAGCAGATTGGATTCAGATATTTCAAATTTTAAATTTAAATTGGAAAACCTCCGTGTATTACTAGGGGAGGTCTTAGCGGCTCTTAACGATTGTAACACTGTTGCAATACCAGAGAAAATGTGTAGGTTGGATAAATACTTTGCGGTACCGGCGAGTACTGACGTTTTTCCTATACCTAAGAGATTAACTGAAATTGTTACTAAGGAGTGGGATAGACCCGGTGTGCCGTTCTCACCCCCTCCAATATTTAGAAAGATGTTTCCAATAGACGCCACCACACGGGACTTATGGCAAACGGTCCCTAAGGTGGAGGGAGCAGTTTCTACTTTAGCTAAGCGCACCACTATCCCGGTGGAGGATAGCTGTGCTTTTTCAGATCCTATGGATAAAAAATTAGAGGGTTACCTTAAGAAAATGTTTGTTCAACAAGGTTTTATATTGCAACCCCTTGCATGCATCGCGCCGATTACGGCTGCGGCAGCATTTTGGATTGAGTCTCTGGAAGAGAACCTTAGTTCCGCTACGCTGGACGACATTACGGACAGGCTTAGAGTCCTTAAACTAGCTAATTCATTCATTTCGGAGGCCGTAGTACATTTAACCAAACTTACGGCTAAGAATTCAGGATTCGCCATTCAGGCACGTAGGGCGCTGTGGCTAAAATCCTGGTCGGCTGATGTAACTTCTAAGTCCAAATTACTTAATATACCTTTCAAGGGGCAAACTTTATTTGGGCCCGGTTTGAAAGAAATTATCGCTGACATTACAGGAGGTAAGGGCCACGCTCTACCTCAAGACAAAGCCAAAGCTAAGGCTAGACAGTCTAATTTTCGTCCCTTTCGGAATTTCAAAGCAGGTGCAGCATCAACTTCCACTGCACCAAAACAGGAAGGAGCTGTTGCTCGTTACAGACAAGGCTGGAAACCTAACCAGTCCTGGAATAAGGGCAAGCAGGCCAGTAAACCTGCTGCTGCCCCTAAGACAGCATGAACCGAGGGCCCCCGATCCGGGACCGGATCTAGTGGGGGGCAGACTCTCTCTCTTCGCCCAGGCTTGGGCAAGAGATGTCCAGGATCCCTGGGCGCTAGAGATCATATCTCAGGGATACCTTCTAGACTTCAAATTATCTCCCCCACGAGGGAGATTTCATCTGTCAAGGTTGTCAACAAACCAAATAAAGAAAGACGCGTTTCTACGCTGTGTACAAGATCTATTATTAATGGGAGTGATCCATCCAGTTCCGCGGTCGGAACAAGGACAAGGGTTTTACTCAAACCTGTTTGTGGTTCCCAAAAAAGAGGGAACTTTCAGGCCAATCTTGGATTTAAAGATCCTAAACAAATTCCTAAGAGTTCCATCGTTCAAAATGGAAACTATTCGGACAATCTTACCCATGATCCAAAAGGGTCAGTACATGACCACAGTGGATTTAAAGGATGCTTACCTTCACATACCGATTCACAAAGATCATTACCGATATCTAAGGTTTGCCTTCTTAGACAGGCATTACCAGTTTGTAGCCCTTCCATTCGGATTGGCCACGGCTCCAAGAATTTTCACAAAGGTTCTGGGTGCCCTTCTAGCGGTTCTGAGACCGCGAGGAATTTCGGTAGCTCCGTACCTAGACGACATTCTGATACAAGCTTCAAGCTTTCAAACTGCCAAGTCTCATACAGAGTTAGTTCTGGCATTTCTAAGGTCGCATGGATGGAAAGTGAACGAAAAGAAGAGTTCTCTCTTGCCTCTCACAAGGGTTCCTTTCTTGGGGACTCTTATAGATTCTGTAGAAATGAAGATTTATCTGACAGAAGACAGATTAACAAAGCTTCTAAATGCATGCCGTGTTCTTCATTCCATTCAACTCCCGTCAGTAGCTCAATGCATGGAGGTGATCGGCTTAATGGTAGCAGCAATGGACATAGTACCCTTTGCACGCCTACATCTCAGACCGCTGCAATTGTGCATGCTGAGTCAGTGGAATGGGGATTACTCAGATTTGTCCCCCACTCTGAATCTGGATCAAGAGACCAGAAACTCTCTTCTATGGTGGCTTTCTCGGCCACATCTGTCCAGGGGGATGCCTTTCAGCAGGCCGGACTGGACAATTGTAACAACAGACGCCAGCCTTCTAGGTTGGGGCGCTGTCTGGAATTCTCTGAAGGCTCAGGGACAATGGAGTCAGGAGGAAAGTCTCCTGCCAATAAACATTCTGGAATTGAGAGCAGTTCTCAATGCCCTTCTAGCTTGGCCCCAGTTAAAGACACGGGGGTTCATCAGGTTTCAGTCGGACAACATCACGACTGTAGCTTACATCAACCATCAGGGAGGGACAAGAAGCTCCCTAGCAATGATAGAAGTATCAAAGATAATTCGCTGGGCAGAGTCTCACTCTTGCCATCTGTCAGCAATCCACATCCCGGGAGTGGAGAACTGGGAGGCGGATTTCTTGAGTCGCCAGACTCTTCATCCGGGGGAGTGGGAACTTCATCCGGAGGTCTTTGCCCAAATACTTCGACGTTGGGGCAAACCAGAGATAGATCTCATGGCGTCTCGCCAGAACGCCAAACTTCCTCGCTACGGATCCAGATCCAGGGATCCGGGAGCGGTCCTGATAGATGCTTTGACAGCACCTTGGAACTTCAGGATGGCTTATGTGTTTCCACCCTTCCCGCTGCTTCCTCGATTGATTGCCAAAATCAAACAGGAGAGAGCATCAGTGATTCTAATAGCGCCTGCATGGCCGCGCAGGACTTGGTATGCAGATCTAGTGGACATGTCATCCTGTCCGCCGTGGTCTCTACCTCTAAGACAGGACCTTCTGATTCAGGGTCCATTCAAACATCAAAGTCTAACTTCTCTGAAGCTGACTGCTTGGAAATTGAACGCTTGATTTTATCAAAACGTGGGTTTTCTGAGTCGGTTATTGATACCCTGATACAGGCTAGGAAGCCTGTTACCAGAAAGATTTACCATAAAATATGGCGTAAATACCTATACTGGTGTGAATCCAAAGATTACTCCTGGAGTAAGGTTAGGATTCCTAGGATATTGTCTTTTCTACAAGAAGGTTTAGAAAAGGGTTTATCGGCTAGTTCATTAAAGGGACAGATCTCAGCTCTGTCCATCTTGTTACACAGGCGTCTGTCAGAAAATTCAGACATCCAGGCCTTTTGTCAGGCTTTAGCTAGGATCAAGCCTGTGTTTAAAACTGTTGCTCCGCCATGGAGTTTAAACTTAGTTCTTAACGTTTTACAGGGTGTTCCGTTTGAACCCCTTCATTCCATTGATATAAGATTGTTATCTTGGAAAGTTCTATTTTTAATGGCTATTTCCTCGGCTCGAAGAGTCTCTGAGTTATCAGCTCTACATTGTGATTCTCCTTATCTGATCTTTCACTCAGACAAGGTAGTTCTGCGTACTAAACCTGGGTTCTTACCTAAGGTTGTCTCTAACAGGAATATCAATCAAGAGATTGTTGTTCCCTCCTTGTGTCCAAATCCTTCTTCAAAGAAGGAACGTCTTCTACACAATCTGGATGTAGTTCGTGCCCTCAAGTTCTACTTGCAGGCAACTAAAGATTTTCGTCAAACTTCTTCCCTGTTTGTCGTTTATTCTGGACAGAGGAGAGGTCAAAAAGCTTCTGCTACCTCTCTCTCTTTTTGGCTTCGTAGCATAATACGTTTAGCCTATGAGTCTGCTGGACAGCAGCCTCCTGAAAGAATTACAGCTCATTCCACTAGAGCTGTGGCTTCCACTTGGGCCTTTAAGAATGAGGCCTCTGTTGAACAGATTTGCAAGGCTGCAACTTGGTCTTCGCTTCATACTTTTTCCAAATTTTACAAATTTGACACTTTTGCTTCTTCGGAGGCTATTTTTGGGAGAAAGGTTCTTCAGGCAGTGGTTCCTTCTGTATAATGAGCCTGCCTTTCCCTCCCGTCATCCGTGTACTTTTGCTTTGGTATTGGTATCCCAGAAGTAATGATGACCCGTGGACTGATCACACATAACAGAAGAAAACATAATTTATGCTTACCTGATAAATTCCTTTCTTCTGTTGTGTGATCAGTCCACGGCCCGCCCTGTTTTTTAAGGCAGGTACATATTTTTTAAATTATAATTCAGTCACCACTTCACCCTTGGTTTCTCCTTTCTCGTTGGTCTTTGGTCGAATGACTGGAGGTGACGTAGAGGGGAGGAGCTATATAGCAACTCTGCTGGGTGAATCCTCTTGCACTTCCTGTAGGGGAGCAGATAATATCCCAGAAGTAATGATGACCCGTGGACTGATCACACAACAGAAGAAAGGAATTTATCAGGTAAGCATAAATTATGTTTTTTATCTTTTTCTTTTCTTGTTTTCAAGAAATGAATTCCTTTTTCGGGTACTTTTCCTGCAAGCAAGGATTTGGGTTTAGCTTAGTCCACGTCAATCTCTTCAGTAGAGTAGTGGTGGCGTTTAAGCAGTTAGGAAGTTGTGAGGTAGCCCTTTCTTTGTTTTCTAACACATTGCTGCCCATGGTACAGAAAGCCAGAGTTGGTTACTCTGTTCTTTCTTTTTCTACAGGTCTCTGTAAAGAGTATGTGTCTTTTCACGCCTTGTGAGCTGTCTTCCTGCCGGACAGCTAGACTGCAGGTTAGTGGTTTTGTCTTCTAGGTCTTGGATACTTGCACTTCAGAAGAATATGTCATATGCAGTAGATGGGGACTTTTTAAAAATCCTTTATACAGGATTTTCTTTGGCAGTGGGCAGGCACATTATGTTTGTTGAGACTAGGAATTAATCTTCCCTTTATTGGGACGTTTTTCCTCTTTGGGCTAATTTTGTTGAAATACTTTATTAGTTTGTGTGTGGCTTATGTTTTATACATGGATTTATCTATAAACTTAAAATTTGACAGTTGTTTTTTTTTTGCTTGCTTAGCTAGAACAGGCTAACTGACAGACTGCTTAAGCGTTTGTGTAAATTAAGCTCTGGTGTTGTAGGCAGAGGAAAACGTGTGCCTTTTATATGCTGCGTAGCTTCCTCTCTCTGCTGTCGGATATTCGCGGATCGGCGTCATTGAATTTCAGTCTCTAAAGTGTTGATCTACTATATGATCGTTTTAGGGACTTCTGGCTGCCAAATTGTGTATAAGTGGTAAGGCACCTCAGCCTGTCTGAGGTGTAGGGGACCTGACTGGTTTATTATTTTAAATAATTTTTGCATAACGTTAAGCGGCTGTGGTATTAAAAATTCTTAAAGTGACAGTGTATTTAAAAAAAAAAAATTACAATTTGGGGATTTTTTTTTTTTAGTATTATGGACATAGACCAAGACTCAATGTCTCTTTTGACAAATGCTTGTTATGCCTTGAGGCACAAATTGTTTTGCTTATGCATATCTGTGCTGCATGTTTAGCTAGAACACTTCAATTTAAAGATAAATGTTGCCCTCTGAGCCCAGTGTCTCTCAGGATGATGCTGTTCAGGCAATGCCACAGCTTTCTCCCAAGCCTCTATGGCGTTGCATACAGTGCCCTGCAGTTCCTCTCAGCCTCCTAAAGGAGTTTATTTGCCTGCAGATTTTGCTGCACAGGTATCTTCTGCAGTATCTGCGGCATTATCAGCTTTTCCTATGCTGGGAATTTTTTTTTAGACATTCAGATAGTAAGGTTTCTGTTCCACCTACTGCTATGCAGGTTGCCCTCCCTCATAAGACTGATGAGGAGACTACGTCGGTAGCCTCTGAGGGCGAAATCTCAGATTCGGACAGTATTATTCCTTTATCTGATATTGAAGAAGTAAACTTCAGATTTAAGCTTGAACACCTTCGTGTACTGTTAAAGGAGGTATTGTTCATTTTGACGACGCCGATACTTCTGTCGTTGTCAACCCTAAGAAGTCTAGTAAACTTAATAAATACTATCTGTCCCAGACCGTGTGACGGAGATTATTTCACAGGAATGGGAAAAGCCAGGGATTCTTTTCTCCCCATCTCCTGTATTTTAAAAAGATGTTTACTGTTGCTGACTCCATTAAAGATTCTTGGCTCACGGTGCCTAAAGTAGAAGGGGCTTTTTCTACTCTGCTTAAGAGAACTACGATCCCTGTAGAGGATAGCTGCTCCTTTAAGGATCCCATGGACAAAAAGCTGGAAGCTTATTTAAAGATGATGTATGTTCATCAAGGTCTTCAATGGCAACCTGCAGTTTGTATTGCCACAGTAGCAAGTGTGGCATCTTATTGGTGCGACGCCTTGTCTGAATAAATTTTAGTAGAGACTCCGTTGGAGCAGATGCAAGATAGGATTAAGGCTCTTAAACTAGCCAAATTTCTTTATTGCTGATGCTAACATGCAATTTATTAGACTGGGAGCCAAGAGGTCTGGCTTCTCTGTCCTAGCCCGTAGGGCATTGTGGCTAAAATCTTGGTCAGCTGATGTTACCTCGAAGTCCAAGCTTCTGGCGCTTCCTTACAAGGGTAAGACCTTGTTCGGACCTTGTCTGGCAGAAATAATTTCTGATATTACGGGTGGAAAAGGGTCTTTTCTACTGCAAGACAAGAAGAACAGACGTAATTTTCGGTCCTTTTGTAACTTCAAAGGTCAAAAGTCTTCCTCTCTCTCTTCCAAGCAGGAGCAGTCCAAGTCTTCTTGGAAGCACAATCAGTCTTGGAATAAGGGAAAGCAATCAAAGAAACCCCCAGCTGAGTCTAAGTCAGCATGAAGGGTCGGCCATCGGTCTGGGATCGGATCAAGTGGGGGGCAGACCTTCCCTGTTTTGTCAAGCATGGAGACGAGATGTCCCTGATTCTTGGGCTGTGGACATAGTATCTCAGGGTTACAAAATAGAATTCAAAACTTTCCTTCCCAGGGGCAGATTCTACCTCCCAAGATTATCTGCAGACCAGGTAAAAAGAGAGGTATTTTTGAACTGCGTTCAGTACCTTTCCTCCCTGGGAGTGATTGTTCCAGTTCCAGTAAGGGAACAGGGTCTAGGATTCTACTCAAATCTGTTCGTGGTTCCCAAAAAAGAGGGAACTTTTCGACTCATTTCAGACCTAAAGTGCCTCAACAAGTTTCTCAGGATACCGTCCTTCAAAATGGAAACCATTCGTTCCATTCTTCCTTTGTTCCAAGAGGGTCAGTTCATGACGACCATAGACCTGAAGGAGGCATATCTTCATGTTCCCATCCACAGGGATCATCACAAATTCCTGAGATTCGCATTTCTAGACAAACACTTTCAGTTTGTGGCTTCTCCATTTGGACTCGCAACAGCTCCCAGAATTTTCTCAAAGGTTCTGGGGGCTCTCTTGGCAGTGATCAGGTCTCTGGGAATTGCAGTGGCGCCATACCTGGACGACATATTGGTTCAGGCGCCTTCTTTTCAACAAGCAAACTTACAGAGATCTTGTTGTCTTTTCTACGTTTCTACGATTGGAAAGTAAATCTGGAAAAGAGTTCCCTTGTTCCAGCTACAAGGGTAGTTTTCTTAGGGACCATAAAAGATTCCCTATCTATGAAAATTTTTCTGATGGAGGTCAGAAAATCCAAAATTCTCTCCTCTTGCCTCTCTCTTCAGTCTACTGTTCGGCCATCAGTGACTCAATGTATGTAGATTATTGGTCTGATGGTCACTTCCATGGACATCATTCCCTTTTTTTTTCCATTTGAGAGCTCTGCAATTATTCATGCTCAAACAATGGAACGGAGACCATTTCTCTTGTAAGGTGTATCCAGTCCACGGATCATCCATTACTTGTGGGATATTCTCATTCCCAACAGGAAGTTGCAAGAGGACACCCACAGCAGAGCTGTAATATAGCTCCTCCCCTAACTGTCATAGCCAGTCATTCTCTTGCAACTCTCAACAAGCAAGGACGTTGTAGGAGAGAGTGGTTAAATAGAGCTAGTTTATTTTCTTCAATCAAAAGTTTGTTATTTTTAAATAGTACCGGAGTTGTGCTATTTTATCTCAGGCAGTAAATAGAAGAAGAATCTGCCTGAGGTTTCTATGATCTTAGCAGGTTGTAACTAAGATCCATTGCTATTCTCACATATGTCTGAGGGGATTACACAGATGAGGTAACTTCAGCGAGAGAATGGTGTGCAGTTTATTCTGCTATCAGGTATGTGCAGTTATATTTTTTTCTAGAGATGGAAAACACTAGAAAATGCTGCTGATACCGGATTAATGTAAGTTAAGCCTGAATACAGTGATTTAATAACGACTGGTATCATGCTTACTCCCAGGGGTAATACCCTTATGATATTTACAATATAAAATGTTTGCTGGCATGTTTAATCGTTTTTATATATGCTTTGGTGATAAAACTTTATTGGGGCCTAGTTTTTTCCACATGGTTGGCTTAAATTTTGACTAGAAACAATTTCCACTGTTGTAGTATAAAAGTTACAGTTGGTGCAGTTAAAATTACAAACTGTGACATCCAGCTTCCCTCAAAGGCCCTCTGAATGCTATAGGACATCTTTAAAGGGCCCAAAGGCTTTCCAAAGTCGTTTATTGGGGAAGGTAGGGCCACAGCTTGCTGTGGCAGTTGGTTGTGACTGTTAAAAAACGTCTATTTCGTTTTTTTGATCCGTTTTTTGAACTAAGGGGTTAATCATCCATTTGCAAGTGGGTGCAATGCTCTGTTAGCCTATTATACACACTGTAAAAATTTCATTTGATTTACTGCATTTTTTCAGTTTTTCAAATTCTGACAAAATTTGTTTCTCTTAAAGGCACAGTACCGTTTTTTATATTTGCTTGTTAACTTGATTTAAAGTGTTTTCCAAGCTTGCTAGTCTCATTGCTATTCTGTATAAACATGTCTGACATAGAAGAAACTCCTTGTTTATTATGTTTAAAAGCCATGGTGGAACCCCCTCTTAGAATGTGTACCAAATGTACTGATTTCATTTTATGCAATAAAGATCATTTTCTGTCTTTAAAAAAATGTATCACCAGAGGAATCTGACGAGGGGGAAGTTATGCCGACTAAATTTCCCCACGTGTCAGACCCTTTGACTCCCGCTTAAGGGACTCACGCTCAAATGGCGCCAAGTACATCTAGGGCGCCCATAGCGTTTACTTTACAAGACATGGCGGCAGTCATGGATAATACACTGTCAGCGGTATTAGCCAGACTACCTGAACTTAGAGGTAAGCGAGATAGCTCTGGGGTGAGACAAAATGCAGAGCATACTGACGCTTTAAGAACCATGTCTGATACTGCCTCACAATATGCAGAAGCTGAGGAAAGAGAGCTTCAGTCAGTGGGTGATGTTAATGACTCAGGAAAGATACCTGATTCTAATATTTCTACATTTAAATTTAAGCTTGAACACCTCCGCGTGTTGCTTAGGGAGGTTTTAGCTGCTCTGAATGACTGTGATACCATTGCAGTGCCAGAGAAATTGTGTAGACTGGATAAATACTTTGCAGTGCCGGTGTGTACTGATGTTTTTCCAAATACCTAAAAGGTTTACAGAAATTATTAATAAGGAATGGGATAGACCAGGTGTGCCGTTCTCTTCCCCTCCTATTTTTAGAAAAATGTTTCCAATAGACGCCACCACATGGGACTTATAGCAGACAGTCCCTAAGGTGGAGGGAGCAGTTTCTACTCTAGTAAAGCGTATTACTATCCCTGTCGAGGACAGTTGTGTTTTTTTTTTTGTTTTTTTTAGATCCAATGGATAAAAAATTAGATGTTACCTTAAGAAAATATTTATTCAACAAGGTTTTATCCTACAGCCCCTTGCATGCATTGCCCCTGTCACTGCTGCTGCTGCGGCGTACTGTTTTGAGTCTCTGGAAGAGGCTTTACAGGTAGCGACTCCATTGGATGACATACTTGGCAAACTTAGAGCACTTAAGCTAGCCAATTCTTTTATTCTGATGCCATTGTTCATTTGACTAAACTAACGGCTAAGAATTCTGGTTTTGCTATACAGGCGCGCAGAGCACTATGGCTTAGATCATGGTCAGCTGACGTGACTTCAAAATCTAAGCTACTTAACATTCCCTTCAAGGGGCAGATCCAGGCGTGGGCAAGAGATGTTCAGGATCTCTGGGCGTTGGAAATTATATCCCAGGGATATCTTCTGGACTTCAAAGCTTCCCCCCCAAAAGGGAGATTTCACCTTTCACAATTATCTGCACACCAGATAGAGGCATTTTTACACTGTGTACGAGTCCTCCTAGTTATGGGAGTGATCCATCCAGTTCCAAAGGAGGAACAGGGACAGGGTTTTTACTCAAATCTGTTTGTGGTTCCCAAAAAAGAGGGAACCTTCAGACCAATTTTGGATCTAAAGATCTTAAACAAATTCCTCAAAGTTCTGTTGTTCTAGATGGAAACTATTCGTACCATCCTACCACTGATCCAGGAGGGTCAATATATGACTACAGTGGATCTAAAGGATGCTTATCTTCACATTCCGATACATAAAGATCATCATCGGTTTCTCAGGTTTGCCTTTTAAGACAGACATTACCAGTTGTAGCTCTTCCCTTGGGATTAGCTACAGCCCCAAGAATCTTTACAAAGGTTCTAGGGTCACTTATGGCGGTCCTAAGGCCGCGGGGCATAGCAGTAGCCCCTTATTTAGACGACATCCTGATATAGGCGTCAAACTTCTAAATTGCCAAGTCTCATACGGACGTAGTACTGGCATTTCTGTGGTCGCATGGGTGGAAAGTGAACAAGGAAAAGAGTTTTCTATCCCCACTCACAAGAGTTTCCTTTTTAGGGACTCTGATAGATTCTGTAGAAATGAAAATTCACCTGACGGAGTCTAGGTTATCAAAGCTTCTAAATTCCTGCCGGGTTCTTCATTCCATTCCGCGCCCTTCGGTGGTTCAGTGTATGGAAGTAATCGGCTTAATGGTAGCGGCAATGGACATAGTGCCGTTTGCACGCTTACATCTCAGACCGCTGCAACTATGCATGCTCAGTCAGTGGAGCGGGGATTACACAGATTTGTCCCCTCAACTGAATCTGGACCAAGAAACCAGGGATTCTCTTCTCTGGTGGCTATCTCGGGTCCATCTGTCCAAAGGTATGACCTTTCGCAGGCCAGATTGGACAATTGTTACGACAGATGCCAGCCTTCTAGGTTGGGGTGTAGTCTGGAACTCCCTGAAGGCTCAGGGATCGTGGACTCAGGAGGAGTCTCTCCTTCCATTAAATATTCTGGAACTAAGAGTGATATTCAAGGCTCTTCAGGCTTGGCCTCAGTTAGCAACTCTGAGGTACATCAGATTTCAGTCGGACAACATCACGACTCTAGCTTACATCAACCATCAAGGGGGAACGAGAAGTTCCCTAGAGATGTTAGAAGTTTCAAAAATAATTTGCTGGGCAGAGATTCACTCTTGCCACCTATCAGCTATCCATATCCCAGGTGTAGAGCACTGGGAGGCGGATTTTCTACGTCGTCAGACTTTTCATCCGGGAGAGTGGGAACTCCATCCGGAGGCATTTGCACAACTGATTCATCGTTGGGGCAAACCAGAACTGGATCTCATGGCGTCTCGCCAGAACGCCAAGCTTCCGTGTTACGGATCCAGGTCCAGGGATCCCAAGGCGACACTGATAGATGCTCTAGCAGCGCCCTGGTCTTTCAACCTGGCTTATGTGTTTCCACCGTTTCCTCTGCTCCCTCGAGTGATTGCCAAGATCAAGCAGGAGAGAGCATCGGTGATTCTGATAGCACCTGTGTGGCCACGCAGGACCTGGTATGCAGATCTAGTGGACATGTCATCCTTTCCACCATGGTCTCAGCCTCTGAAACAGGACCTTCTACTTCAGGGTCCTTTCAACCATCCAAATCTAATTTCTCTGAGGCTGACTGCCTGGAGATTGAACGCTTGATTTTATCAAAGCGTGGCTTCTCCGAGTCAGTTATTGATACCTTAAGACAGGCATGAAAGCCTGTCACCAGGAAAATTTACCATAAGGTATGGCGTAGATATCTTTATTGGTGTGAATCCAAGGGTTACTCATGGAGTAAGGTCAGGATTGCTAGGATATTATCTTTTCTCCAAGAAGGTTTGGAAAAAGGATTGTCAGCTAGTTAAGCGTCTGGCAGATGTTCCAGACGTTCAGGCATTTTGTCAGGCTTTAGTTAGAATCAAGCCTGTGTTTAAACCTGTTGCTCCACCATGGAGCTTAAACTTGGTTCTTAAGGTTCTTCGAGGAGTTCCGTTTGAACCTCTTCATTCCATAGATATCAAGCTTTTATCTTGGAAAGTTCTTTTTTTGGTAGCTATTTCCTCGGCTCGTAGAGTCTCTGAGCTATCTGCCTTACAATGTGATTCTCCTTATCTGATTTTTCATACGGATAAGGTAGTCCTGCGTACCAAACCTGGGTTCTTACCTAAGGTGTTATCTAACAAGAATATCAATCAAGAGATTGTTGTTCCATCCTTGTGTTACATACACAATTTGGACGTGGTCCGTGCTTTAAAGTTTTACTTACAAGCTACTAAAGATTTTCGGCAAACATCTGCTTTGTTTGTTGTCTACTCTGGACAGAGGAGAGGTCAAAAGGCTTCGGCAACCTCTTTTTCTTTTTGACTAAGAAGCTTAATCCGCTTAGCCTATGAGACTGCTGGACAGCAACCTCCTGAAAGGATTACAGCTCATTCCACTAGAGCTGTGGCTTCCACTTGGGTCTTTAAAAATGAGGCTTCTTTTGATCAGATTTGCAAGGCGACGACTTGGTCTTTGCTTCATATTTTTTCAAAATTTTACAAGTTTGATACTTTTGCTTCTTCGGAGGCTATATTTGGGAGAGAGGTTTTACGGGCAGTGGTTCCTTCCATTTAAGTTCCTGCCTTGTCCCTCCCTTCATCCGTGTACTTTAGCTTTGGTATTGGTATCCCACAAGTAATGGATGATCCGTGGACTGGATACACCTTACAAGAGAAAACACAATTTATGCTTACCTGATAAATTTATTTCTCTTGTGGTGTATCCAGTCCACGGCCCGCCCTGTCATTTTAAGGCAGGTAATTTTTAAATTTAAACTACAGTAACCACTGCACCCTATGGTTCCTCCTTTCTCGGCTTGTTTTCGGTCGAATGACTGGCTATGACAGTTAGGGGAGGAGCTATATTACAGCTCTGCTGTGGGTGTCCTCTTGCAACTTCCTGTTGGGAATGAGAATATCCCACAAGTAATGGATGATCCGTGGACTGGATACACCACAAGAGAAATAAATTTATCAGGTAAGCATAAATTGTGTTTTTGATCTGTCTCAGAGGATAGATCTAGACCGGTCGACAAGAGACTCTCTCCCGTGGACCATCTGTCTCAGGGCATATGCTTCCAGAGACCTTCCTGGGTGATTGTGACCACGGACGTCAGCCTGCTAGGCTGGGGAGCAGTCTGGGACTCATTAAAGGCGCAGGGACTATGGACTCGGGAGGAGTCTGCTCTCCCCATAAACATCTTGAAGTTGAGAGCGATTTACAATGCTTTGATGGCTTGGCCTCAATTGTCTTTAGCCGGGTTTATCAAGATTTCAGTCGGACAACATCACCTCAGTGGCTTACATCAACCAACGGGGAGGAACTCAGAGTTCCTTAGCCATGAAGGAGGTGGCACAGATTATTCAGTGGGCAGATGCTCACAATTGTTGTCTGTCTGCCATCCACATTCCTGGAGTGGACAACTGGGAAGCAGATTTCCTGACAGACAGACATTTCATCCCGGGGAGTGGGCTCTTCATCCGGAGGTATTCTCCAGGTTAACTCCCAAATGGGGGGTGCCGGAGTTGGATCTGATGGCGTCTCGGCAGAACGCCAAGCTTCCAAGGTACGGTTCAAGGTCAAGAGATCCTCAGGCCACTCTGATAGATGCTCTGCGGTTCCTTGGGATTTTGGTCTAACATACCTGTTTTTTCCATTTGCGCTCCTTCCACAAGTTATTGCTTGTATCAAACAAGAGAGAGCATTGGTAATGCTAATAGCTCCTGCATGGCCTTGCAGGATCTGGTATGCAGACCTATTGAAGATGTCATCTTGGCCGCCTTGGAGGTTTCCTCTGATGAAGGACCTTCTAACTCAGGGTCCATTCATCCACCCAAATCTCGTTTCTCTGAAGCTGACTGGAAATTGTACGCTTAGTTCTGTCTAAGCGTGTATTTTCTGAATCGGTCATTGAGACCATGATCCTGGCTTGCAAGCCTGTTACTCTAAAAATTTACCATAAGGTATGGCGTAAATACCTTTATTTGTGTGAATCTAAGGGCTACTATTGAAGTATGGTCAGGATTCCCAAAATTTTGTCTTCTCTCCAGGAAGGTCTGGAGAAAGGGTCGTCAGACAGTTCTCTGAAAGGTCCGATTTCTGCATTATCTATTTGTTACACAAGCGTCTGGCGGATGTGCAAAATGTGCATTCTTTTTGTCAGGCCCTGGTCAGAATCAGGCCTGTGTTTAAACCTGTTGCTCCTCCTTGGAGCCTTAATCTTGTTCTTAAAGTTTGTAGCAGGCTTCATTTAAGCCAATGCATTCCATAGATATTAAGGTGCTCTCTTGGAAGATTTTGTTTCTTATTGCTATCTCTTCTGCTCTGAGAGTTCCGGAACTATCTTTAATGCAAATAAGGTGGTTCTTCGTACTAAATTGTTTTTTTTTTCCTAAAGTAGTTTCGGATAGCAATATTAATCAGGAAATTGTTGTTCCTTCCTTCTCTCTGTCCCAATCCCTTTTCTCATAAAGAACGTCTGTTGCACAACTTGAATGTTGTGTGTGCTCTAAAATGCTACCAACAGACGACTAAGGATTTTCGCCAGTCTTCTGCCCTGTTTGTTTGTTTCTCTGGAAAGCGTAAGGGTCAGAAGGCTACTACTACTTCTCTTTCCCTCTGGTTGAGAAGTATGATTTGTTTTGCTTATGAGACTGCTGGACAGCAGCTTCCTGAGACAATTACAGCTCATTCCACTAGGGCTGTCTCCTCTTCTTGGGCTTTCAAAAATGAAGCTTCTGTGGAACAGATTTGCAAGGCTTCAACTTGGTCCTCTGCATACTCTTTCCAAATTTTCCAAATTTGATACTTTTGCCTCGGCGGAGGCCTGTTGTGGGAGAAAGGTCCTTCAAGCGGTGGTGCCTTCTGTTTAGGTCTGCCTGTCTTGTTCTCCCTCCCTGTTCATTCTGTGTCCTCTAGCTTGGGTATTGGTTCCCACTAGTAATTGAATGACGTTGTGGACTCTCCATATCTTAGGAAAGAAAACAAAATTTATGCTTACCTGATAAAATTCTTTCTTTCCGGATATGGAGAGTCCACGACCCCACCCTTTATTAGGACAGTTATTGTTGACTAAGCCTCAGGCACCTCTATACCTTTGTGTTATTCCTTTTCCATTTCCCTTCGGTCGAATGACTGGGGATTATGTGTAGGAGAGTGACACGTGCTCTTTGCCTCCCCCTGCTGGCCAGGAGTGATATTCCCACTAGTAATTGAATGACGTTGTGGACTCTCCATATCCGGAAAGAAAGAAATTTATCAGGAATTTACTTCCATTAACAAAATATGCACAGTCCTTTTTATATTTACACTTTTTGAGTCACCATCTCCTACTGAGTATGTGCAAGAATTAATAGAATATACGTATATGCATTTGTGATTGGCTGATGTCTGTCACGTGATGCAGGAGGAGTGGAAATAGACTTAACATTTGTAATCTTTATATCATGCATTTGTTGATTATGCAAATCTAATCTCATTCCCCAAGGTTCACTTGGGATAGATGCCAGAGGATTGGCGGGGTGCCCCCCTTCAACCCCCCAAGCAGAGTCTAAAAAAATAGTCTAGATGGGTTTTATCCAGAAGTGTTTGGGTAATCCTAGGATTACCCAGGTAAAGTCTGATGTATGATCTTACATCGGTCTTTACCCACAGCCGCTGGGGTAATATCAGTTTTACTCATGTAATCCTAGGATTACCCGAATATCAGACTTTACCCATAACATATATACTGGTCCTTTTACCAATATCCATAAATGATATCCATTTGCTAGCAGACATATTCCAAAAGCAACAAGATCAATATTGCTAACAGCTTACAGTATGTTCTGTAGATCAAAAACATTATAGCATTATTTAGTAAGTTTTCCTTAAGGATTGTGATCAACTCCATAAAGTTCTACACTAAATGGTGCAAAAATAGCATCAGCTACACAATTAGAGCATGTCATTTTCCCACTACAATGTCCCTTTAACTTAATTATTGTAAAAGTGTATACATACATAAGCTTGTCTACATGTTTCTGGGGATATAGAACTGAACGTTTACGTCTCAGCTCTGTAAACTAGTAACATTTTCTCAGGCTGTGCCTTATAGAAGACGAGCACTGTGAATATTTTCCGAAAAATTCTATGCAGTAACAGTACATTGCAGACACGTGTTTGCTAAATGCTGTGTAGTTAATTGATTGGTAAATACTTTGGCCTAGTTTCAATTGAGATGGTAACGATTGGAAACTGGTGGTAACAAAAAAATTCTCCACACACATCCATAGAAATATTTCTATCACTAGCTTCCCAAATTTACCACATCAATCGAAACTAGGCCTTTATTTTCTTTCATATGCCGAGTGGATTTAAACACCTTCATATGGTCTCTTTTTATCCACGTGCTTGGAAGGACAGACAGGTTGCAAAGCTTAGTGCATAACATTGGTTACATGTTCCAGCCTTTAGCAGATAGCCCTTATAATCAGCACAGAATCAAATTGTTCGTTAGGGAAAATGAGATGCTTAGGATTTAAACTGTAATTTAAATTCTACAGTAAAGAAGATTTGAAGTATGAATATAGGAGATCAGCTGCTGTTTAGATTCACCAGATAATCCCTGCAGACCTGACAAATCACATGGTTGCATGTAGGATGGAGTAACACTAGTAGTCTGAGAACTGTAAATTGCACGTTCTACACAAACGTTCCCTTTAGAGCTTATGTGCAGTGTACATTTTACTATTAAAGGCTGGTCTTGAGGTTAGAGATAAATGCCTGTATAAACTTTATTCAAGAGCTATTCAGCACCAGAAAATGTAGCCCTAGTATATCCTTATTACTTATGTCACTGTTATTGTTTTATTTTATTTTTTTATTATTATTTTTTTAATTTTATGTCTGTTAAATCTGCATTATACGTAGAAAATAAAAAGATGAGTCCTTATTTTGACTTTGTTACTTTGGCTGGAACTTGTCTGCCTTGCATGAGCATGGCACACATTGCCACTTAAACACAATCACGCTCATTAGCTGTGCTGTTGCATTTTTTTTATTTAAACTGTGCACAGTTAGAAGTTTACTTTGCTTTTGCAAATGGATAACATTCTTGCAAAACTGCTGCCATATAGTTCTCAAAAGATGTTCCTAAGCATATGTCTCTACTTTTCAACAGAAAATACCAAGAGAATGAAGGCAATTGATAATAGACGTAAGTTAGAAAGTTGTTTAAGATCACATGCTCTATCTGAATCATGAAAGGTTAGGTTTCATATCGCTTTTAAAAGGACATTAAACTGAAAATGTAATCCCTCCATAAAATATCCAATTAAGGAATATAAAGCAACATTGCAGTATCCAAATACCTCTAAAAAAAATGCCTTCCTATTCCCCCTAGAGAGGCTGGAATGCCTTCATCATACTTAAAAGGACGGTAAACTCTAAATTAAACTTTCATGATTCAGAGAGAGCATTCATTTTGAATCAACTAAATTACTTCTCTTATCTAATTTGATTTCTTCTCTTAGTATCCTTTGTTGAAAAATATTCCTGGGTAGTCTCAAAAGCAGCAACAAACTACTGAGAGCTAGCTGGAAGTAGTTTAAAATCGTATGCTCCATCTAAAACTTGAGAAAAATAAGTCTGACTTTACTTTTTAATTGGCCCCGCAACGTTTTACACAGCGACTAGTTAGCTCAGAGCGCCAACTAATTTGCATATGCCCCCTAATTGGCAACAACAAATAAAATCAGGAACGTGAATTCCACCTGGCTTTTTAATGGGTGTCTTTGCATATAATCACAGTACAGCACCTGCTTGTGTGAGTGCACGCTGTGTCCAGGACGCTGCAATATCCTTCAAATCAGCCAGCAGCACTTCTTTGGAATAAAAAGACCTTTATTGTAAGTAATGGGTCACCAGTACAAAAACAAGCAATGTTTCGGATTTCTAACCCTTAGTTATGCTTAAAGCATGAAATGTTGCTGGCTGTTGGTTTTTCAAGGGGTGCATCATGTACTGCTTTTATTTGCCAAAATTGTAAACTGTGCTTGTAAAATTACAATGTTTAGTAATTGGGAAACATTTATTTTTCATACTGATCTTTTGCTATATGAAGCTTAATTGCGGATATCTGCTGTGCAACCTCCTCCTGTATTGTATTATAAATATGTTAACCCCTTAAAGGGACAGTCAACACCAGAATTTTTGTTGTTTAAAAAGAAAGATAATCCCTTTATTACCCATTCCCCAGTTTTGCATATCCAACAAAGTTATAATAATACATGTTTTACCTCTGTAATTATCTTGTAACTAAACCTCTGCTGACTGCCCCCTTATTTCAGTTCTTTTGACAGACATGCAGTTTAGCCAATCAGTGCTCACTCCTAGGTCACTTAACATGCATGAGCTCAATGTTATCTATATGAAACATGTGAACTAATGCCCTCTAGTGGTCAAAATGTATTCAGATTGGAGGCAGTCTTCAAGGTCTAAGAAATTGGCATATGAACCTCCTAGGTTTAGCTTTCAACTAAGAATACCAAGAGAACAAAGCAAAATTGGTGATAAAAGTAAATTGGGATGTTGTTTAAAATAGCATGCCCTATTTAAATCATGAACGTTTTTTTCCTTTACCCTTAAAGGACCATTCAACATAGTAGATTTGCATAATCATCAAATGCAAGATAACAAGATTTTTTTTCTGACAATTTTAAAAGTTATGTCTTTTTCCACTCCCACTGTACCATGTGACAGCCATCAGCCATTCACAAGTGCATACACATACCATGTGACAGCCATCAGCCAATCACAAATGCATACACACTTATTCTTGCACATGCTCAGTAGGAGCTGGTGACTCCAAAAGTTTAAATATAAAAAGACTAAATTGGAAAGTTGTTTAAATTGGCATGCTCTATCTGAATAATGAAAGTTTAAATTTGATTGATTGTCCCTTTAAGGACCAGGGCTATTTTTACATTTCTGCGGTGTTTGTGTTAAGCTGTACTTTTCCTCTTACTCATTTACTGTACCCACACATATATTTTATACAGTTTTTCTCGCCATTAAATGGACTTTCTAAAGATACCATTATTTTCATAATATTTTATAATTTACTATAAAGAAAATTATAAAATATGAGGAAAAAATGGAAAAAACAAACTTTTTCTTACTTTGACCCCCAAAATCTGTTACACATCTACAACCACAAAAAAACACCCATGCTAAATAGTTTCTAAATTTTGTCCTGAGCAATAAGTACAACTAGCACTTGACATGAATATCCCTTGACATGTATATATTTTCTTTTGGTAAATTTTATGCCACCATTTCACTGCCAAATGCGATCAAATAAAAAATATTGTTAACTTTTTCACAAACTTTAGGTTTCTCACTGAAATTATTTATAAACAACTTGTGCTATTATGGCAAAAATGGTTGTTAATGCTTCCCTGGGATCCCCTTTGTTCAGAAATAGCAGACATATATGGCTTTGGCATTGCTTTTTGTTAATTAGAACGCCGCTAAATGCCGCTGCGCACCACACTTGTATTATGCCCAGCAGAGAAGAGGTTAATTAGGTAGCTTTGTAGGGTTAATTTTAGATTTAGTGCAGAGATCAGCCTCGCACCTGACACATCCCACCCCCTGATCCCTCCCTGACCCCTCTCAAACAGCTCTCTTCCCTCCCCCACCTCACTATTGTCACCGCCATCTTAAGTACTGGCAGAAAGTCTGCCAGTATAAAAATAAAGTTGTTTTTGTTTTGTTTGTTTTTTTAAGATTTTTTTATTTTGTATATATATATTTTCTGAGGTGAAGGATACCCCATTACCCCCCCAACCTCCCTGATCCCCCCCCCAAACAACTCTCTAAGCCTCCCCCCTCGACCTATTGGCCGCCATATTTGGTACTGGCAGCTGTCTGCCAGTACCCTGTTTTATAAAAATAAATTTAAAAAAAAACAACATTTTCTGTAGTGTAGCTTCCCCCCTCAATACCCTACCCCCCTCCCCTTCCCGGGTCCGTTTCTAAAATAAATTCCCTTTCCCCTCTACCTCCTATGGCTCCCTCCTTCGTTGGTGGATTGATGATCGCGCACAGATGTGCTCGCTCCCGACCCCCTCTTCCTTGCACGCTCACGTCGGACACGTGCAGGATCCAGAACGTGCACCGGCGATGGGCCGCCCACCCGTCTAAACTGTTGGTACTTTCAGTACTTTTTTTTATATTTAAAGGGACATTAAACTGCTGGGCACAGCTATATTATAGGGTTTCCACTCACAATACCTTTGTTCTGACTCTACTTTCTTCAAAGCCCTATTTCTATTTTAGCACACTAAAGGTGCTAGATGCTGAAGCCCCACTTCCTCAGATATTTTCACACCCTGTGACAGAAGCGGCACACATTTACAAATCTGTCTTGTTGCTGGATTTCTGACAACTGTATTTTGCACTTCAATTTACTGTACATGATACAGAGCGTGAGTTTCACATTTTTGCAGAAGCTGAATTGCTCTATATTGTTCCTTTGCTTTTTTTGTGTATAGTTTTTGTAACTTTAAAACAGTTAAAACAGTGCAAAAATGGAAAGCTAACCACATGCAAGTAATAAAGCAGTGAAAAAGCCAGCAATATCACTGATCTGTGAGTGCACTGCTTCTGTTACTAGGGTGTGAGAATAAGCTCCAAGATGGTGGCACCCATTTTGAGGAAGCGGAAGTATAAGTATCTGGCACCCTTAAGGTGTTATGATAGGAAAACAGCTTTAAAGAGAGCTGCAGGGACAGCGGGAAATTAAACAGCATAGTAAGTAGTAACCATTTTGTTGAAATATTGCTCATCAGTTTAAAGTTCCTTAAATTTGAGCCTGTATTTCTTTCCTAAGATATGGTGAGTCCACGGTTTGAGTAATTACTGTTGGGAATATCACTCCTAGCCAGCAGGAGGAGGCAAAGAGCACCACAGTTAAAGTGCCAAGTATCATTCACTTTCTCACAATCCCCAGTCATTCTCTTTGCCTTCGGTGCATGGATGAGGTGAAGTTTAGGTGTCTGAAGAATTTTTTTTATTTAATCTATAAGCAAGTTTTGGGGTATAGCCGTATTCCACGTCATTCCTTGCAGTCGGGTAGTGGTGGCTTTAAAGCAGTTAGGAACTTGTAAAGAGGGGTATTTGCTGAGTTTTCCTAACAATTGCTGCCCTAGTTTAGAAAGCCAGAGTTGGCTACTCTGTTCTTTCTATTTCAAAGGTCTCTGTGAAGAAATGTGTCTTCTGATACCTTGTAACTGTCTACATGCCGGGCAGCAGAGCAGGTAAGTGCTTTTTCTTCCAGTTGGGGAGACCGTGCACTTAACAAATTAAAAGACACTGTTTTTTTATTGGGACATAGATAATCCTGTTGTATGGGTTACACTGGGGCATGACGCAGGCACTGTAGCTTTAAAAAGAAAGGGTAAAATGTTTTTATTAGGCTTTATTTTCTGACACATATTTACTTGATAAAACAATACAAGTTAAAACTGAAAGTAAGGCTGAATGTTCTATTAAAGCAGCTTATTCATTTCCCCTTTGCTTTAAAATAAAACAATGCAACATTTTAAACTGTCAAGTTTGAAAAAACTGATATTTCTGTTACTCAGTGTGCCAGGAAGCTATTTTTAGTGCCTCTCTGTGTCGCAGCAGTAATTTGAGCTCGTCAGTTGCGGTCGCATGACCGGCTTTACTTCATAACGTTTCTGAGAAAAAAAGTTGTTTTTCTCAATTTCTGGGTGATCCGGTCTTAATTGGTAGCGTTAAGGCACCTCAGTAATTGAGGTATGGGGTCGCCTGAGGGGTATTTAAGACGTTTATTTGATGTTTATTAAATGTTTTTTCTTAACTTTTCTCACATAATTTTAGCTGGGGATCGATCCTAATTTGGGATAAAATTTAAAGTGTATTTTTTCCTTGGCTTATTTTAATTGAATATTAAAATCTTTGAAACTTTACTGTACAAGTTTATTTACTGTTTCACAACATGTCTTATATGGAGCAAGAACCTGCTCTCATGAATTCATGCTTATTATGTTTAGATGCACAAATTGCAGCTTCTATGCAATTGTGTTCTTTATGTGTCAAGAAAACCTTGCAAAATAAAGGTAACATTTTTGAGCCTAATGTCTCTCAGGATGATGCTGTTAAAATAATACCTCAGCTTTCTCCTGCTACGTCCCAAGCCTCAATGGTGTCACATGCAGTGCCCTGGGGTTCCTCTATAACTCCTAGTAGAGTTTATTTTAAAACAGAAATTGCTGCCCAGGTATCTTCAGCGGTACCTGCAGCATTAGCTGCCATTCCCAGATTACAGGGAAAACGCAAGAGGAAATCTAGAAATTAAGAAAATAAGGTGCCTGTCCTCAGTTCTGCTTCCCAAGTTTCCCTTTCTCATAAGTCTGATGAGAAAGATACATCGGGACTTTCTGAGGGTGAAATCTCAGATTCGGACAGTATAATTCCTTCGTCTGAGACTGAGGTAGTATCCTTCAGATTTAAGCCTGAACACCTTTGTGTATTGTTAAAGGAGGTTTTAGCTACTTTAGATGACTCCGATACCCCTGTCGTTTTCACTCCTAAGAAATCTAGTAAACGTAATAGTTTCTTTGATAAACCTTCCACTTCAAAGGTTTTTCCTGTGCCGGACTGTGCTAGGGAGATTATCTCACAGAAATGGGAGAAACCAGGGGTGTCTTTTTTCCCCGTCTCCCATTTTTAAGAAAATGTTTCCTGTCGAGGACTCCATTAAAGACCCTTGGTATACTGTACCCAAAGTTGAAAGGGCCATTTCCACTCTGGCTAAGAGAACCACTATTCCTATTTGAGGATAGCTGATCTTTTAAGGATCCGATGGACAAGAAGCTGGAGGCTTATTTGAAAAAGATTTATGTTCATCAAGGTCTCCAATGGCAACCTGCGGTGTGTATTGCCACCGTGACTAGTGCAGCATCTTATTGGTTCGATGCCTTGTCTGAATTCTCTTCAAGTAGAGACTGCCTTGGATGAAATTCCTTTATGGCAGATGCCATTTTACAGGTTGTTAGACTAGGAGCTAAAACTTCTAGTTTCCCTGTCTATCTATCTATCTATCTATCTATCTATCTATCTATCTATCTATCTATCTGGTACTTATAGAGCGCAAACGAATCAGTTTCTCAAGGGTCTCAAGGCGCTAAAGAAGAGAGAGAACAGCACTCCTGAGATAAAACAAAAGCTAAAATAACTTTAATGCCTGTTCATTTTTATTGCAACTCAGGGTGCACGTTCTTTTAGCACACTATGCCTTTTCACAGAGAAAAAATATCCTGTAGCATATCAGTCTGACCCTGCCCAATGACAGTCCAGTGCTGAAATACCAGGCAATTCTTCTCTGAACAAGAGAAACAACAACCCCAGACGATATTTCAGCCTTCTGTGGGCCTCGTCAGTGAGGTGCCCTAGCCCGCAGAGTGTTATGGTTGAAATCTTGGTCTTCAGACCTCTCAAGTCAAGCTTCTGGCAAATTCTTTGTTTGGACCCGGTTTGGCAGATATTATGTGATATTACGGGTGGAAAAGGGTCTTTTCTTCCTAAAGATGATAAGAATAGGCCTATAGGACGTCGGAGTAATTTTCATTCCTTTCCTAACTTCAGAGGAAAGCCTTCACCTTCTTCTTCCAAGCAGGAACGATCCAAGTCTTCTTGGAAACCCAATCAGTCTTGGAACAAGGGGAAACAATCAAAGAAACCGGCAGCTGATTCCAAATCAGCATGAAGGGTTTGCCCCTGATCCGGGATCGGATCAGGTGGGGTGCAGACTTTCTCAGTTCTCTCAAGCCAGGATACGAGATGCCCCAGTTCCCTGGACTGTGGACATAGTATCCCAGGGTTACAAGTTGGAATTCAAGACTTTTCCTCCCAGAGGCAGATTCCATCTCTCAAGATTATCTGCAGACCAGATAAAGAGAGAGGTGTTCTTGAAATGTATACAACATCTTTCCTCCCTGGGAATGATAGTTCCAGTGCAGGAACAGGGTTCTCTGGTTCTACTCCAACCTATTTGTGTTTCCCAAAAAAGAGGGAACTTTCCATCCCATTCTAGACTTGAAGTGTATAAACAAGTTTCTCAAAGTTCCATCCTTTAATATGGAGACTATACGCTCCATTCTTCCTTTAGTACAAGAGGGTCAGTTCATGACAACAATAGACCTAAAGGATGCATATCTTCATGTTCCTATTCACAGGGACCATCACAGATTCCTGAGATTTGCCTATCTGGACAAACATTTCCAGTTTGTGGCTCTCCCATTTGGTCTAGCCACAGCTCCCAGAATTTTTTCAAAGGTTCTGGGGGCTCTTTTGGAAGTGATTCGTTCTTGTGGAATTGCTGTGGCACCCTACCTGGACGATATATTGGTTCAGGCGCCATCTTTTCAACAAGCAAAATCTCACACAGAGATATGGTTGTCTTTTCTTCGTTCCCACGGATGGAATGTGAATCTGGAAAAAATCTACCTTTCCCCTGCTACAAGAGTAGTGTTCTTAGGGACCATAATAGATTCTCTATTGATGAAGAATGAAGGTCAGGAAAAACAAAATCATTTCCTCTTGCCTCTCTTCAGGCTACTGCTCATCCTTCAGTGGCTCAATTTATGGAGTAATCGGTCTGATGGTGGCTTCCATGGACATAATTTCTTTTGCTCGATTCCATTTGAGAGCTCTCAAGTTGTGCATGCTCAGACACTGGAATGGCGACCATGCGGATCTATCTCAGAGAATGGAGTTAGATCAGTCGTTAAGGGACTCTCTCCCGTGGTGGATTTCTCAGGAAAATCTGTCTTAGGGCATATGCTTTAGGAGAACTTCCTGGGTGATCGTGACCATGGACGCCAGCCTGCTGGGCTGGGTTACAGTCTGGAACTTGTTAAAAGCTCAGGGCCTTTGGGCTCGGGAGGAGTCTGCTCTTCCCATCAACCTCTTGGAGTTTAGGGCGATTTACAATGCTCTATTGGCTTGGCCTCAGTTGTCCTCAGCCCAGTTTATCAGGTTTCAGTCAGACAACATAACCTCTGTGGATGATATCAATCACCAGGGAGGAACTCAGAGTTCCTTAGCCATGAAGAAGGTTACTCGGATTCTTCAATGGGCAGATACCCACAATGGCTGTCTATCTGCCATCCATATTCCAGGAGTAGACAACTGGGAAGTGGATTTTCTGAGCAGACAGACTTTTCATCCCGGGGAGGGGGAACTCCATCTGGAGGTGTTTTCCAGCTTAGTCCTCAAATAGGGGTGCCGGAGATAGATCTGATGGCATCCCGTCAGAACGCCAAGCTTCCAAGGTACGGTTCAAGGTTAAGAGATCCGCAGGCCGTTCTGATAGATGCTCTGGCGGTTCTTTGGGTTTTCAGGTTGGCATACCTGTTTCCTCCATATGCTCTCCTTCCACGAGTCATGCTCGTATCAAACAGGAGAGGGCGTCTGTTATTCTAATAGCACATGCGTAGTTTGCAGACCTAGTGAAGATATCATCTCTCCCACCTTGGAGACTACCTCTGAGGAAGGACCTCCTGATTTAGGGTCCCTTCCTTCATCCAAATCTCGTTTCTCTGAAGCTGACTGCTTGATGATTGAACACTTAATTCTGTCTAAGCGTGGTTTTTCTGAGTCGGTAATTGAGACCATGATTCAGGCTCTCAAGCCTGTTACTAGAAAGATTTACCATAATATATGATGTAAATATCTTTATTGGTGTGAATCCAAGGGCTTCTCTTGGAGTAGAATTAGAATTATCTTTTCTTCAGGAAGGCCTAAAGAAGGGATTGTCAGTCATTACCCTTAAGGGTCAGATTTCTGCTTTATCATTTTTACTACATAAACGTTTAGGGGATGTGCCAGATGTACAATCTTTTTGTCAGGCCTTGGTCAAAATTAACCCTTTCTTTAAGTCTGCTGCTCCTGCTTGGAGCCTTAACCTTGTTCTTAAAGTTTTACAGCGAACTCCGTTTGAGCTGTTGCATTCCATAGACATTAAGTTGTTATCTTGGAAGTTTTTGTTTCTTGTTGCTATCTCTTCTGCTCAGAGAGTCTCAGAACTCTCAGCTCTGCAGTGTGATTCCCCTTATCTTCTTTTTCATACCGATAAGGCAGTTCTTCATACTATGTTAGGTTTTCTTCCTAAGGTTGTTTCTAATAGAAATATCAATCAATAAATTGTTGTTCCCTCTTTGTATCCTAATCCTTCTTCTTCCAAAGAACATTTGTTACACAATTTGGATGTTGTACGTGCTCTTAAATTCTACTTACAGGCGACTACATTGACATTGGGAAACGTAAATGTCAGAAAGCTACTGCTACTACTCTTTCTTTTTGGTTACGAAGTATAATTCGTTTGGGTTATGAGACTGCTGGACAGCAGCCTCCTGAGAGAATTGTGGCTCATTCCACAAGAGCGTTTTCCTCTTCTTGGGCTTTCAAAAATGAAGCTTCTGTGGAACAAATTTGCAAGGCTGCAATTTGGTCTTCTCTATATTTTCCACATTTTCCACATTTGTTACTTTTGCCTTGGCTGAAGCTTCTTTTGGGAGAAAGGTTCTTCAAGCGGTGGTGCCTTCTTCTGTTTAGGACTGCCTGTCTTGTCCCTCCCTATTTATCTGTGTCCTCTAGCTTGGGTATTGGTTCCCAACAGTAATTACTCAAGCCGTGGACTCAACATATCTTAGGAAAGAAAAACAAAATGTATGCTTACCTGATAAATATATTTCTTTCCGGATATGGTGAGTCCACGGCCCCACCCTTTATTTTAAGACGGTTGTTCTTTTGACTATAACCTCAGGCACCTCTACACCTTGTGTTCCTTCTTTTTCTCCATTTCCCTTTGGTCGAATGACTGGGGGTTGTGGGTAAGAGTGATAATTAGCAGTTTAACTGTGGTGCTCTTTGCCTCCTCCTGCTGTCCAGGAGTGATATTCCCAACAGTAATTACTCAAGCTGTTGACTCCACATATCCGGAAATAAATAAATTTATCAGGTAAGCATAAATTTATTTTTTTGTGCATGTGTTGAACACTTGGTGGCTATGAAGGCAGCTTTTGGCAGCAATCGGAATAAAAAGCAGGGGTGAGCTGCTCTAAATATTTAAATGACTATAATAACAGTGAAACAAGATGGCAATCAAGCCGGAGGAAGTTTGATCCTAAATGATGGCAGTATGTGGGGCAGTTGCAGGATATGCTCCTAACCATCTATACAAACTTCCTTATAAGCTTTAAGTGTTTGATACCATGTGAAGAAAAGCTTTGCAGTCTATGTTCAAATGATATCTGAAAGAAAACATATGAAATGTATACTTACACACTCTCTAAATCCAAAATGGCTCTTAAGTTGCCACCTATTTTAAAAGATTTAAGAGTTCACCTACCTACACAGATGGTTACCTTTTATAAGTACAGACAGGATGAAAAATAGCTTTCATGTAATTTCAAATATGTATGTAATGCACATTTTTAGGCCTTCTGGACAATGGAATACTATAAAAATAATACAAACAATTAATTTATAACATTAATGTGTGTTGCATTTTATCAAATGCCTATTTAAAATATGTGAGTGATTTACTTGCACCCTATAAGGAGAAAAACTAATTTGATGAAATGTCTGCACATGTGGGTTTTGTAATTTCTCTAATTCTTTAAACGGACAATGTATGCAAACATTTTCTGTCATACATATTAAACCGCATGTAAACATTCTGATTTTGCTTGAAGAAATAGGAAAAAGTTGTTTAAATTTAAGCAGTTTCACTTGTGCACTTCCTACTAATGCTCATTGCCATATACTTCCTTACTAGCAGGATGTACATATCTACCAGTGAGCAACGGCAGGAAGTAGCGATCAGCCAATGAGCATTAGTAGGAAGTGCCCGTCAGCTCATGAGGATCAATACGAAGTACATAATCAATGCAGCAGTATTAGTTGCAATTTAAATGTAAAGGCTTCATTTTTTTTGTATGAGAACAAAAAAAATAAATAAAAAAATTCCATGTTCAGATGCGCTTTCATATGGATGACGACAACATTTTGGAGTGCAGCGTCTCTTTAATTATGAAAACAACCAGGAGAGACCTAGAAGCTTGTAGCCAAGGGTCTACACATGCAGAAATAATGTATTCTTCAATATCCCTAAATCATTTTATAGCATAGCCTTTATCTCATTTGTTTATATATTATATTGTATATTAAATCAGTTATTGTAATATCTGTAGTGATTTTGTTTAAATGAGGATATTCTTCTGCCATTATCACCTGGTTTTTTTCCATATCCGGATCAAAACTACACGGCTGTTTCAAAATAAAATATAATAAGTTTTCATTATTTTTGTGTTTACTTTTGATATGCTGATTAACGTAGGGTCCAGACACTTTTGTTTATATGTATATTTATATAAACTTCCAATAAAAAATATTTCCAGTGGAAAAAAAACAGATAGGAAGTGAATATGGAAGCTATATGTTAATCAAAACCAAAGAAAATGACTTTTCTTCATTTTTATAAATGCATTTCAAATGCATTGTGCAATCATTTGCTCTTAATCTCTGCATATTACTTCCTCATATTGCACAAAGAACAAAAAAAAAAAAAAAAAAAGGGCGCCTCCAACGACTCAGCACAAACGCTTGTTTTTAGAAAGGTGATTAAGTGAAGCTGTTACTTTGTAGCACATTAGATGTTGCTTTATACAACAGTGAATTGATCAGCTTCATCCCAGCTTGGCCTGCTGTGTCTTGCTCTGAGAAAATAGGCCTATGAGGTTCTGTCTCTTACGCTAGCCAAACTCTTTGTTTCATTCAAAGCTATTAGATTGCCATAAACGTGAGAAGCCCACTGCTCTGGTTTTTCCACGAGATCGGACATATCTTGTCTGAAACTAAATCATCCCTAGATACCCAGCACCCCGAGGGCAGAGTTTATGACACACAAACAATTCAGTAGAAGGAACAAATTTTATGCTTTCCCACTAAATCTCATGACTGATCAGATGGCCGGAGCTACATTTTATCTCATATCTTTGCTTAGGAACAGAATACAGATCTCATTGTATACTAAAAATTAAATTACATTTATCCTCTTAATAACAGAGAAGCACTTTTTTTTTTTTTATAATTTTCAAAAAGCTCCAGTTAAATGGCTTGTTCTTTTATGTATGCAAACACATATTTAAAGTGATTAGTTTTCTGTATCAAATATTCTCATAGAATTTGTGTTTGAAAATGTAAAACTTTTTGTATTATAATCTGGTTATGTTGCCCTCTACTGGTGGTTTTATGCATTATCATACATTACACATGTTAAAAATATTTTATTTTTTGCAGATTGCTTTCTAGTTGATAAGGATAAATTCCACTGCCCTGTTAGTGGACAGTGACACATCCCACAGGCATGAAAATAGATGTATTTATTTCAGTATATTATTATTATTATACTTTATTTATTAAGCGCCAACATATTCCACAGCGCTGTCCATGGATACAATTCATTTAAATAAAACAATACAAGACTTGTAAGATACAGGACAAAATTTACAAACACATACAGGAGGGATTGAGGGCCCTATTCCCGTGGGAACAATCTAGAAGGGTAGGAGGCTGAGAAACAGGAGGTGAGGACTGCAAGATTGAGAAAGATGTTAATACAGAGTTAGATGAGGGAAATATTAGGTAAGTGAAATTAATTTATTATTGAGTTGGGTGGTAGGCTTCCCTGAACAGAAAAGTCTTCAGGGAGCATTTAAAGGAAGAAAGATTAGGGCAAAGCCTGACAGCACGAGGGAGAGTGTTCCAGAGGGTAGGTGCTGCACGACAGAAGTCCTGCAGTCTAGCATGAGAGGAGGAGATAGTCGCGGATGCAAGGAGCAGGTCATTGTTGGATCTTAGTGGACGGGCTGGAGTATACTTGTGTATTAGAGAGGATAGGTAGAGGGGAGCGGCGTTGGTGAGAGTTTTGTATGTAAGGGTGAGAATTTTGAACTTAATTCTGCTGTGAATGGGGAGCCAATGAAGGGACTCACAGAGAGGTGCAGCAGATACAGATCGACGGGAAAGGTGGATCAGCCTGGCAGAGGCATTTAGGATGGATTGAAGGGGGGAGAGGTGGGAAAGAGGAAGGCCGGCAAGTAGGTTATTGCAGTAGTCAAGTCGGGAGATAACAAGGGAGTGGATTATTTGTTTTGTGGTGTCAGCGCTCAGAAAAGGGCGAATTTTGGAAATATTGCGTAGATGATTGCGGCAGGATGTAGAAAGCGATTGGATATGGGGGATGAAGGATAGGTTTGAGTCAAGTGTGACTCCGAGGCAGCGGACTTGGGGTGATGGGGAAATGGTGATGCCGTCAACAGGGATAGAGAAGTCAGAAGTCGGCATAGAGCTTGAGGGGGGGGGGATAAGAAGGAGCTCAGTCTTGGACATGTTAATCAGTATAGTATTATTTAATACATTCTTGTCCTCATGATTAGTCATCCGTAATGTTTTTCAACTCCTGTTGATAGAGGTTAAAGGGGAGAGTTTAAAAACTGGGAGCTTATAATCCTTGTTTTTTTTATTATTTATTTTGTTTCTACCTATGTTTCTAAATTTAGTTGAGCTCAGTGCCATTGTGCATCGTGTTAGCTACGGTTTTACTTTTAGCACTGTGCTTTCTTCACTGTTATTATCATTTATTTGTATAGCGCCGCCAAATTCCGTAGCGCTGGGTACAATGATAGGGGTATACAATGACAACATTTTTGCTAAAAATGCAAACCATTAAACTAAACAACTCTAGTACAGGAGGAAGAGGGCCCTGCTCTGGAGAGCTCACAGTTTACAGGTTTAGGGTGAAGAGACATAAGGTTGGGGTAGCTTGTTACATCGGTTGTAGTTGCAGCAGTAAGTCAGGCCGTTCATTTATAGGTTTGGTTCGGATGAGAGTTAGAGGAGAGATAGTAAGCTTCTCTGAATAGGTGGGTTTTCAAGGAGTGTCTGAAACTATACAAGATTGGAGACAGTCTTATGGAGCGGGGTAGAGAGTTCCACAGGACAGGAGCAGCACGTGCAAAGTCTTGGAGGCGAGAATGGGACGTAGAGATAACAGGAGTGTAGAGACGTAAGTCAGAGGTTGATCGAAGAGGACGGGATGGGGAATATTTCACGATAAGAGAAGAAATATAGTTGGGGGTTAGACTGTTGAGTGCTTTGTAAGTTAGGGTTAATACTTTAAATTGTATTCTGGAGTGTATGGGGAGCCAGTGTAGAGACTGGCAGAGTGGAGCAGCTGATGTAGATCGGCAACTTAGGTGGATGAGTCTAGCAGAATCATTCATAATAGATTGGAGGGAGGAGAGGCGGTGTTTTGGAAGGCCATTTAGAAGTAGATTGCAATAATCAATGCGTGACAAAATGAGGGAATGAATAAGTATTTTTTGTCGTTTTTTGAGAAAGGAAGGGACGAATTCTGGAAATGTTGCGTAGGTGTGAACAGCAGGATTTGGTAAGCACTTATATATGTGGGTTGAATGTGAGCTCTGAGTCTAGTGTGACCCCAAGACAGCGGACCTGGGGTGAGATGTTGAGAATAGAGTCAGGTGTTGGATGTCTCGAAGAGGGGGGAATAAGAAGCATCTCCGTTTTTGGACGGATTGAGTTGGAGGTAGTGTGAAGACATCCAAGAGTAAATTGCAGAGAGGCAGTTGGAAATCTGGTTGAGTAAAGAGGGAGAGATATCAGGAGAGGAAAGATAGATTTGGGTATCATCAGCATATAAGTAGTACTGGAATCCAAAGGAGGCTTTAAGTTTTCCAAGGGAGGATGTATAGAGAGAGAAAAGCAAGGGGCCCAAGACAGAGCCTTGCTGTACTCCAACTGAGAGAGGCATAG